>NC_135966.1:46570322-46802822 GCF_053455715.1 Rhinoraja longicauda
GGGGATGGGAGGGTGCCAAACCGATGCCGGAGAGGCTTTGGGTCCACTGCTCACTCTGGCTGCAACGCTAGCGGCAGGGGGGCCGAGGTGAGTGGCACCCTCTCCCCTTCTCTGTCCCCCCTCGCCCGCCTATGGCCCCGGAAGACACTTCCCGCCCGGCAATGGGCTTCGTCATTTGGAAAGGGTTGCCGCGCCGGCAGGATCATCAGTTGGGGGAAGGTTGCCCCAGGAGAGGCCCGCAGGAGAGATTTGGACCCAACTTGGTCTAGTATTTTGCTAAAACTCTCATCATGTATATTTGTGGGTTTGTGGGTTTGTGGGTTTGTGGATAGATTTGTTTGAAATATAGCCAAAATGGTACAGGATAGCACAACAATTTTAGGCCCACCCTACTCACCATTCCCCTGTGGTCTTGAATGATCAAGTTTTGTTACATTTTAAAAACAATTAACTTAATAAACTTTAATAAGTGCCCCCCCCGCTGGGAGGACCGGCGCCCCGTCCCGGTGTGCCCCGCGCCTGACCTTCCTCCCTTGGTGCAGCACGGCAGCAGAGGGTCAAACAAGATGGCCGTTGCCGTTGCCACTGACCTGCCGCTGCAGGAGAGGTTTCCACCCAGCGGGTCTGCGGCTCGCTCTGGCCGAAGTGATGGCCGCCCGGGGCCGAGATGAGTGGCTCCCTCTCCTCTTTCCTCTCCCCCCTCGCCCGCCCACAGCCCCGGGGGAAACTCCCCGGCCGGCAAAGGGTCCACGGATCGTCAATTGTGGGAAGGTTGCCAGGCCCGCAGGAGAGGTTTATAGACAATAGACAATAGACAATAGATAATAGGTGCAGGAGGAGGCCATTCGGCCCTTCGAGCCAGCACCGCCATTCAATGTGATCATGGCTGATCATTCTCAATCAGTACCCCGTTCCTGCCTTCTCCCCATACCCCCTGACTCTGCTATCCTTAAGAGCTCTATCTAGCTCTCTCTTGAATGCATTCAGAGACTTGGCCTCCACTGCCTTCTGAGGTAGAGAATTCCACAGATTTACAACTCTCTGACTGAAAAAGTTTTTCCTCATCTCAGTTCTAAATGGCCTACCCCTTATTCTTAAACTGTGGCCCCTGGTTCTGGAATCCCCCAACATTGGGAACATGTTTCATGTCTCTAGCGTAATTCTGATTTCATCGATTGGTGCTGCAAGATGCCCTGTGCCACAGCATGGCACAGCAAGGCAGAGATTGCAGCATGAAGCTTTGATATTCATACAATAGAAATGCTATAGTTAGTGATGGAACTACAGCATATGGAAGGGGTTTAAGAAATCTCTGCAGTTGTGTTGAGCAACCATGTTATTTTAATCATGCATAGTCAATTGCATTGAAGTAACACATTGTATATGGGAAAATGCAGATATCAAGATTCAACAAACTAATGCACAAATGCACAGTAATCCCACAAGATGCATATTGCACGAATCAATTGATTTACACTAGTCCGGCATTCATTTCCCCTGGAGCTCAGTCTACACAACTTGGCTGGAGTCCAATGCACATTATGAAGAATCTTAAATTGGATCAATCTGCAGATTTTGTAATTCCTTTCCATATATTCTCCCACTGCTGATCGCATGCCCCACTCAGTTTCTCATTTATGCTTTTAAATCTTTTATTGACACCTTGGGTTCTATCCAAGTGTCTGAAATAGAACCGCGAAACCAAGTGGGTCCTGTTAGTCACAGTGTTCAACAGTGTGAGCCCCTCGTCCTCCAAAATCACTTCCACATCCTCTCACTATTGAGAAAGTGCAGGTCCAATTCGAGCGAGCAACTGCGCTCAGTCTAGAGTCAAGAGTCAAGAGTGTTTTAGTGTCCCAGATAGAACAATGAAACTCTTACTTGCAGCAGCAGAACAGAATATGTCAACATAGTACACTGCAAAGAATATAATGAACGAGAGAGAAAAATCAGTTCAGTGTGTGTATACAGTATATGTACATACTCACAAATACACATAGATATGGATCACTGGACGGGCATGGGCCTGTTGTGTCCAAATCCCTCCTGCGGGCACGGCAACCCCCGTTGGGTGCATTCAAGAGAGAGCTGGATAGAGCTCTTAAGGATAGCGGAGTCAGGGGGTATGGGGAGAAGGCAGGAACGGGGTACTGATTGAGAATGATCAGCCATGATCACATTGAATGGCGGTGCTGGCTCGAAGGGCCGAATGGCCTCCTCCTGCACCTATTGTCTATTGTCTATTAATTCTGCATTTGCATCAAGCCAATTAGCCTACAAACCTGGAAAATGAAAGTGAAGTGATCTTCGGTTATGTCGCGAGCCCAGGCCGTGTGTGCAGCCATGCTTTTAATCAACATGCAGTTTAGTGATCACTGCTGCAGGCATGCGCTACTTGTGGGACATTGCAGTAACATAGCAGTGCCTCAAACACTACTCCACAACTAAATTCCAGCTTCGTAAAAAGGTATGCACAATGTCCTGTTGAATCTTTGTAAGGTTGAATGTGATCTCAACAAATGGTCGAGATGACTTTCCAAAAATGATATTCCAAAAAGAAACACATCTTCGTATCTCTAAAATATATGTCTTAGAGCTCCAAAACAGGCCCTTTGGCAGCACTCAATGCTGGCCAACCAAGCTAGTCCTACTTGCTTGCATTTGGCCCACATCTCTCCGAACCTTTCATATCCATGTACTTGGCCCCATGTCTTTTAAATGTCGTAATACGATGTATTGTTCAATTGGCACTCCAGAAAATGCCACAGTTTTGCTGAAGAGGTACGGTATGGCCTGGGTGGAACCTGTGGCCTAATGAATTAATCACAGGCAAACAAATAGCCATCCAGGAAATTTTCCTGTGTCACATTCTGGCCATGAAAATATAATGTCCCCTTTCATAAACTTCCGCACTTATTGTAAACCCTGAAACTGAAGCCCAGCTGGTGAAATTTTGAGGAAATTTTCTTTCAGTTTTCTGATTATTTACCTCAAGCCCCGTCATCAAATCTCACAGCCATCGGGGGCCATCAGACCTCAGCCCAACACTTCATGCTGTAGAACGTTGTGAAATTCTCATGACCTGCATTCAGTGCAATGTATGCTTTTAGACTGGCGTTTTCCTGATTATACGATACTTAGGAAGTGGGAATTGGCATCCTTGGACCTTTCGAGGGAGAAATATTTGAAACACTGGGTTGTATTCCATCGTGAGTCACTTGTCCAGTGACCCGTGTTATTTTATAGGCTGGGAAAGAGGGAAAGAGACTGCAACTTGCTCAGTTTAAATCACGAGGGTATGCCACAAACCTTGCTCCCCTGGGTCTCTGCAGTCTTTTAGTGCTGTCAGGCAAGAATTATAAATATCTTTGTGGTCCCTCTTGCTTAATGGAGGTCACAGAGTAGAATCTCACAGCACAGAAAGAGGCCATTTGGCCCACTGTGCCTTCTCTTTAAAGGGCTATCCAATGAGTCCCTTCACTCCTACCCTCTCCTCAAAGGCTTGCCTCTTTTTACACTTTCCAAGTTTATATCCAATATCAGTTATTATTATCGTTTTTTCAAGATGTGGACTCTAAAACTTTGGCGAGATCAAACATAGACTGGGCAATAGTTTCATTGAACACCATAACTCAGTCCGCCTGGACCTACCTAATCTCACGGTTGCTAAACACTTTAATTCTCCTTCCCATTCCCACACTGACCTTTCTGTCCTAGGCCTCCTCCATTGTCAGAATGAGGCTAAACGGAAATTGGAGGAACAGCACCTCATATTTCGCTTGGGCAGCTTACAGCCCAGTGGAATGTATTGATTTCTCTAACTTCAAGTAGCCCCGGCATTCCCCCTCTCTCTATCCCTCCCCCACCTGTCACGCCAGCTTCTCTTTCTCACCCAACAAACAGCTAACAATGGCCCGTTTCCTTTTGCATCGTTACTTTATTGCATATCTTCCATTCATTGTTCTTTATTGCTCCACATCGCCGTCTATATCTCTTGTTTCCTTTCCCCGTGACTTTCAGTCTGAAGAAGGGTCTCGACCCGAAATGTCACCCATTCCTTCTCTCCAGAGATGCTGCCTGTCCCACAGAGTTACTCCAGCTTTTTGTGTCTGTCATTAGTTGTTATTGAATCTGCTTCCACCAGTCTCTACAAGCAGTTCACTCCAACTCGCAGTGAAAAATAATATCTTGGTTGGCCTTTTGCCAGTTATTTTAAATCACTGAGTGCTTTCTTCTGTTATTACTGCAGGATCATTATAACATTCTGGGACCCAGTGAAAGAAAGTTCTCGTGTAGATCAGAATGTTGGACACTGTGAACCAGAATGCAAATCCAGTCATTGCCAGATCCTGACTAAGCTTTCCAAGTTTATTCCAAAATAAAATCTTGGCAGATAATAGAAAGTAAGAGCTTCATTAATACTGGGCCTTTGCTATCCATGTTTGGAGCGTATGATGTTTGAAACATAAATTGGCATCACTGTAGTTACGTGGGTGAGTACGATAAGCACCATTCACACATGTATTGTTTGTGGCTTCTTAATTGGTCTCCAGAGCAGTGCATCACAGTCAATTACTCACTCAAGTTATTGGTATTGGTTTATTTTTGTCACATGTATCGAGATAGAGTGAAAAACTTTATTTTACATGTTACCCCAACAGGGTCTACCCCAACAGCTGCTGACGACCTTCTACCGCTGCACCATAGGGAGCATCCTAACACATGGCATCCCTGTGTGGTACCTCAGCTGCACGGAGGCAGAGAGGAGAGCTCTTCAGCGGGTAGTCCATAGAACACAGAGGACCATCGGAACACAGCTACCAGCCTTGGAGGGCATCTACAACACACGATGCCTCAGAAAAGCCACCAGCATCCACAAAGACTCTTCACACCCCTGCAACAGTCTGTTCGAACTTCTACCATCGGGCAGACGATACAAGGCCTTCTACGCCCGCACCTCCAGACTCAGGAACAGCTTCATCCCCAGGGCCATAGCTGCTATGAACCGGTTCTGCTGAGCCGGATGGTCACATCGCACAGTGATCCGGCACAGATCTACTTGCACTTTATTCTGTTTTAAAACTGTTCTAATTTGTTTCATTGGGTTGTTTAAATTAATACTGACTAGCTAATTAATTTATTGCATCGTATGGGAGGCGCATTCCCAATCTCGTTGTACCCCTGTACAATGACAATAAAGATATATTGTATTGCATTGTATTGTACTGTATTGTATTGTATTGTATTGTATTGTATTGTATTGTATTGTATCCAAATGATATCAGCTGTATCCCCAGCTGTTATCAGGCAACTGAATCGTCCGACCACATTCGGAGAGCAGTGCTGAACTACTATCTACGTCATTGAGCACCCTCGGTCTATCCTTGTACAGCCTCTGCTGGCTTTACCTCGCACTAAATGTCATTCCCTTATCATGTATCTATCTGTGCACTGTAAATGGCTCGATTGTAATCATGTATTGTCTTTCCGCTGACTGGTTAGCACACACACACAAAAGCTTTTCACTGTACCTTGGTACACGTGACAATAAACTAAACTGATATCACACGCAGTGCATCAGGTAGTGCAAGAGAACATAAACAAAGTGTAGAATATAGTGTTACAGCCACAGAGAAAGTGCAGATTAAATTGTGCAAGTACCTTTTGCACGTGAGAGGCCGATTCAAGATTTCGATAACAGTGATGAATTAGGAGAGGCTCATCCAAACTATATACTGCACTTATGTCGATACTGGCAATTTCCTTTGATGGTCCCTTGTATGGATATTGTTCAGTACCCACCTGTCCAGCTTCCTCTGACACTCTGAAAACATTAGTTCACAATTCTGATTACTGCAGAACCCGTTCATTAAGTTGCATCACTCATAGAAACATAGAAAATAGGTGCAGGAGTAGGCCATTCGGCCCTTCGAGCCAGCACCGCCATTCAAATGATCACAATAGACAATAGACAATAGGTGCAGGAGTAGGCCATTCGGCCCTTCGAGCCAGCACCACCATTCAATGTGATCATGGCTGATCATTCTCAATCAGTACCCCGTTCCTGCCTTCTCCCCATACCCCCTGACTCTGCTATCCTTAAGAGCTCTATCTAGCTCTCTCTTGAATGCATTCAGAGACTTGGCCTCCACTGCCTTCTGAGGCAGAGAATTCCACAGATTTACAACTCTGACTGAAAAAGTTTTTCCTCATCTCCGTTCTAAATGGCCTACCCCTTATTCTTAAACTGTGGCCCCTGGTTCTGGACTTCCCCAACATTGGGAACATGTTTCCCGCCTCTAGCGTAATTCTGATTTCATCGATTGGTGCTGCAAGATGCCCTGTGCCACAGCAGGGCACTGGGGTGATGAACCATGCAGAGATTGCAGCATGAAGCTTTGATATTCATACAATAGAAATGCTACCGTTAGTGATGGAACTGCAGCGTATGGAGGGGTTTCAAAAATTCCTGAGTATTAAAAATAGATTTTGTGCACAAGACATAGATGTTGGTGTGGAAGCATCGACATCTCATTGAGAATTTTTCCTGATGTCTTCCTATTTCGTTCAATGAAAATCATCGTTGCACTCAAAGACTCCAACCCATCTTGGTAAGGATGGAGAAATGCAGAACGTGACTTATGATTTCATTCGGTATGCCATTCACGCTGGGAAAATGTCAGAGGCACTGTGGTGACCCTCATATATAATGGTGCCCAGCACTGTTTTGCAATTGATACTATTTCTGCCCGATTAAATCATTTTTGACTGTCATTTGTACAGCAAATTAGCAAGTGCTAATTGGTGCAAATTCAAGATACTTTACCAATCCGGAGATTTGACACAAAGCCAGGTGGGTTTGAGGTTTCAGTCTGACACTGGGACCAGTCATGTCTGTCTTACCCAGAGGTGAAGCCAAGCGCATCAAGTAAACGGGTCTTTTAACATTGGAATTGTGCCATATTGTGAAAGGGAAAGACCATTCTACCTGTTTTTATGCTGTGGGTTGTTACAATTTGAAATATAATATTGGCAGTACTGGATATTTTTTTGGGGGAAAGATTTGCCTCTCTTGTAGTTGGTTTTAGCTCCGTCCAACATTCTAGCCTGATCCATTTAAGCTGGCAAGTAAAGAAGTGCCAGCATTTCTGACTGTTCCATGGGGAAATCATTCAAAATTCCCAGTTGGGAATACTCAGTTTGTATTACCCCCTGCATCCTATAACCTAGAGCAACTCTTCTGCATGCCAAGGCATTTCCACAGTGCCCAGCTCAGGAGTCAACATTTCCCACACAATGGTCCACTGTCTATCGCTTATGAATCGAGTCACTACTTGCCTGATTCCTGTACTACGGTGTGTGTGTGTGTGTGTGTGTGTGTGTGTGTGTGTGTGTGTGTGTGTGTGTGTGTGTGTGTGTGTGTGATTGACCCTGCTTTAATCCCATGCAATATCTGGATCAGTACCTTGAAAACAAATAATTCCTTTATTGCTAAATTTTAAGAGTTATCAAGGGAGTTTATTTGCCATGTGCACTGGATATGAACTGGAACAATAAGAGTCTTACTTGCTGCAGCTTTACGACACATTGGATGCACAACAATAACAATAAATGTACAATAAATGATCAGTTATTATAAGTGAACCGGATCATGATAGTGTAAAAACCAAGGTATATAGAGCAATAATTGTTGTGCAAAGTATTTTTGCTTAATGAGAACTAACCTTCAGTGTTGCTCAGGAAGAAAATTACTTTTCTGCAGTGTAGACAAGCCAGATCTTTGGTCAGACTTCTTCAGAAATTTGTTCTCAGATTTGCGCCTTGGCTAACTCTTGACTCAGGCGGTGGGCAGCATGACAGAGAATCACGACTCCAAGTGGATGAATTGCTGGAGATTTCATTATACAGTGCCCTCCGTAATGTTTGGGACAAAGACCCATCATTTATTTATTTGCCTCTGTACTCCACAATTTGAGATTTGTAATAGAAAAAATCACATGTGGCTAAAGTGCACATTGTCAGATTTTAATAAAGTCCATTTTTATACATGTTGGTTTCACCATGAAGATATTACAGCAGTGTTTATACATAGTCACCCCATTTCAGGGCACCACAATGTTTGGGACACAGCAATGTCATGTAAATGAAGGTAGTCATGCTTAGTATTTTGTTGCATATCGTTTGCATGCAATGACTGCTTGAAGTCTGCGATTCATGGACATCACCAGTTGCTGGGTGTCTTCTCTGGTGATGCTCTGCCAGGCCTGTATTGCAGCCATCTTTAACTAAATGCTTGTTTTGGGGGCTAGTCCCCTTCAGTTTTCTCTTCAGCATATAAAAGACATGCTCAATTGGGTTCAGATCGGGTGATTGACTTGGCCACTCAAGAATTGACCATTTTGTGGCTTTGAAAAACTCCTTTGTTGCTTTAGCAGTATGTTTGGGATCATTGTCTTGCTGTAGAATGAACCGCTGGCCAATGAGTTTTGAGGCATTTGTTTGAACTTGAGCAGATAGGATGTGTCTATACACTTCAGAATTCATTATGATACTACCATCAGCAGTTGTATCATCAGTGAAGATAAGTGAGCCAGTACCTTCAGCAGCCATACATGCCCAGGCCATAACACCCACACCACCATGTTTCACAGATGAGGTGGTATGCTTTGGATCTTGGGCAGTTCCTTCTCTCCTCCATACTTTGCTCTTGCCATCACTCCGATATAAGTTAATCTTCGTCTCATCTGTCCACAAGACCTTTTTCCAGAACTGTGGTTGCTCTTTTAAGTACTTCTTGGTAAACTGTAACCTGGCCATCCTATTTTTTGCGGCTAACCCGTGATTTGCATCTTGCAGTGTAGCCTTTGTATTTCTGTTCATGAAGTCTTCTGCAGACAGTGGTCATTGACAAATCCACACCTAACTCCTGGAGAGTGTTTCTGATCTGGTGGACAGGTGTTTGGGGATTTTTCTTTATTATAGAGAATTCTTCTGTCATCAGCTGTGGAGGTCTTCCTTGGCCTGCCAGTCCCTTTGCTATTAGTAAGCTCACCAGTGCTCTCTTTCTTCTTAATGATGTTCCAAACAGTTGATTTTGGTAAGCCTACGGTTTGGCTGATGTCCCTAACAGTTCTGTTCTTGTTTCTCAGTCTCATAATGGCCTCTTTGACTTTCATTGGCACAACTTTGGTCCTCATGTTGATAAACAGCAATAAATGTTTCCAAAGGTAATGGAAAGACTGGAGGAAAGACTAGGTGCTGAGAGCTCTCTTATACCTGCATTAAGGAGGCAATTAAACACACCTGAGCAATTACAAACGCCTGTGAAGCCATGTGTCCCAAACATTATGGTGCCCTGAAATGGGGGGACTATGTATAAACACAGCTGTAATTTCTACATGGTGAAACCAAAATGTATAAAAATGGCCTTTATTAAAATCTGACAATGTGCACTTTATCCATTTTATTGCAAATCTCAAATTGTGGAGTAGAGAGGCAAATAAATAAATGATGGGTCTTTGTCCCAAACATTATGGAGGGCACTGTATGACCCGCTTCCTATCATCCTGCCCTTTCATTCCTTGTTTTGTCTTCCCAATATTTTTTAAAGGCTTGAAGAGAAATGAACAAAAGGACCAAGTTCTTTCCTCCTCAATGTCCGGTCAGGATTTGGTCATGTGTCAGGAATTCATCACTGATTCAATGAGTTGCCAGGGCAAGACGGAGGAGCAGAAAGCCAAATGCAAGACGCAGACGGATCCTACGCCTCATGCAAAGCCTCATGGCTTTAGAGCCATCAAGAGCCTAGGGCTTATGAGGAAGACCTTTTTGGCCAGTAGAGAGCAAGTTGGACGCAAATTCACTGGAACCTGGGGAGCTTTCATTTAAAAATAGAAACAATTTTCTAGGACTTAAAATAGCCAATAATTTTAGGACTTTGTTCCTTGGAGTGCAGGAGGCTTAGGGGTGATCTTGTAGAGACGTATAAAATCATGAGCGGAATCGATAGGGTGAATGCATAGAGTATTTCACCCGGAGTAGGTGAATCAAGAACCAGAGGACATAGGTTTATTGTGTGAGGGGAAAGGTTTAACAGTAACCTGAGGAGCAACGATTTCATACAGAGGGTGGTAGATGTATGGAATTAGCTGCCAGAGGAGGTAGTTGAGGCAAGTACAATAATAACATTTAACATGTTCAGGGGCGGGGGAACTGGAAGCAAGAAAGGACCAGGACAAACTAGAGCTGGCAACAGATGAGCTCAGGCAGGGAGGTTCCCTGATCGGCTGCCAGTTGGCGAGGGAGAGTGTGATCCCAAGAGGGATATGTCGTTACAAACTGTGGAACTAGTTAGCCAACTTTCATTGGAGGAAGAGGGCAGGGTCAGAAAATCCAGAGGAGGAGGTAGGGGAATGTTAGCGGAAGTTACCTGAAATGAGAGAATTCAACATTCATACCGTTGGTTTGTAAGCTACCCAAGTGAAATATGAGGTGGTGTCCGTCCTCAGTCTGACAATGGAGGAGACCCAGGACAGAGAGGTCTGCATGGTAATGGGAAGGAGAGTTAAAATGGTGAGCAACTGGGAGATCCAGCAGGCTTTGGTGAACGGAGTATGTGTGCAGCAAGGCAGCCATCGAGTCTACGCTTGATTTCGCTGGTGTATGAGGCCACATCGGGAACACGGGATGCAGTAGATAAGGTTAGACGGCATGCCTATGGACCTCTTTCTCACCTCGATGGACTGCTGCGCTCTCTGGATGGAATCGAGGGAGGAGGAATAAGAAGAGGTGTTACAAGGACATCTGAGTGGTTGCAGGGGAAAGTACCTGGGGAGGGGATAGACAATAGACAATAGGTGCAGGAGGAGGCCATTCGGCCCTTCGAGCCAGCACCGCCATTCAATGTGATCATGGCTGATCATTCTCAATCAGTACCCCGTTCCTGCCTTCTCCCCATACCCCCTGACTCCGCTATCCTTAAGAGCTCTATCTAGCTCTCTCTTGAACGCATTCAGAGAATTGGCCTCCACTGCCCTCTGAGGCAGAGAATTCCACAGATTCACAACTCTCTGACTGAGAACGTTTTTCCTCATCTCAGTTCTAAATGGCCTACCCCTTATTCTTAAACTGTGGCCCCTGGTTCTGGACTCACCCAACATTGGGAACATGTTTCCTGCCTCTAACGTGTCCAACCCCTTAATAATCTTATACGTTTCGATAAGATCTCCTCTCATCCTTCTAAATTCCAGTGTATACAAGCCTAGTCGCTCCAGTCTTTCAACATATGACAGTCCCGCCATTCCGGGAATTAACCTAGTAAACCTACGCTGCACGCCCTCAATAGCAAGAATATCCTTCCTCAAATTTGGAGACCAAAACTGCACACAGTACTCCAGGTGCGGTCTCACTAGGGCCCTATACAACTGCAGAAGGACCTCTTTGCTCCTGTACTCAACTCCTCTTGTTATTAAGGCCAACATTCCATTGGATCTTTATATGTCCCTGATAAGGAGGGATGAGTGAACCCTACTGAAGGCAGCAGAGCTGAGATTATGTACCCAAGTCTCCGCACTTGAACTTAAACCCTTGACATTTTGACCCACAGTGTATGAGTGTAGATCCCATGCCAAAGGACACATTCCTTGAATAAACTTGAGCATTTTCAAGGCCATTATTTGTTGTTTGATAAAAACAAAAAAAATCCAAAGCTTTGTTATTTCCATCAGATGGAACTTCCTTGACTGTATTTCCAAAAAATGAATCACTGTGTGAAAGATTGTGATCAAACATGAATAACTTCAGTTTGCTTAGGTTTTTGACTATACATTCGTTGTTAATCAACAAGTAAACTGGTAAAAATAATTTCAAAGTTATCCAGTCATTAGATCTATAAAACAGCATCTACATTTTTCTGCAGTAATGTTTTAATAAAAGTTTTGAAAAGCAAACCTCTGGTTAACCACATCACTAAAGACAAGTTAAATTTGGCCTGCCCACAAAATTCTGAGACTGCAAAATATCCCACGGATTGAAACCCTGACAAGATAGCTGACGACGTGCCAAGTCTGAATCTGATATCTTAGAAAATGCAATCACTAAAGGCTTTTGGGAATATTTTCTTCCCGTTTCATTCTAAAAAGTCACCAAGTAAAATTGACGACCATGCTAGGAGCGAAGGTATTTATTTCACAAAATGCTGGAGTAACTCAGCAGGTCAGGCAGCATCTCAGGAGAGAAGGAATGGGTGACGTTTCGGGTCGAGACCCTTCTTCAGACATTTTGACACAGACATACACTATCTTATGGTACGAACGAAGGTCTTTGTGATTGAATTTCTGTCCGATACTGCTGAGCACCACTAGTGTTATATTAACGATGATCTGTATTTTTCCTTCCCTGTTAACAACTGATTCAGAAATCACCATGTTTGGAGTTGTCGGCGAAGGATGTCCTTGGTTCACCAAGGTTACGGTCCACCTAGGCATCTGGAAGCCATAGCAATTTTAATTGTGAAAGGCCTGGATAGAGTGGATGTGGAGAGAATGGTTCCTTCAGGTAGGGAGAGTTTAGGACCAGAGGCTACAGCCTCAGAAGAAAAGGATGCACCTTTAGGAAGGAGATGAGGAGGAATTTCTGTTGCCAGAGGGTGGTGAAGCTGTGGAATTCATTGCCAAAGAAGGCTGTGGAGGCCGTCAATGGATATTTTTAAGGCAGAGACAGATATAAAGATTCTTGATTAGTATGGGTGTCAGGGGGGTATGGGGTGAAGGCAGGAGAATGAGGTTGAGAGGGAAAGATAGATCAGCTACGATTGAATGGCAGAATAGACTTGATAGGCCAAATGGCCTAACTCTGCTCCTATCACTTATGAACTTACGAACTTAATTGCCACGTTTTATTCAAGCATTATATAAGATACATGATACCAGGCAGGACCCCAGCCTCTGGGAACTATAGATTTGAACATTAGCCAACTTAAGGGGTTGGACAGGCTAGATGCAGGAAGATTGTTCCCGATGTTGGGGAAGTCCAGAACAAGGGGTCACAGTTTAAGGATAAGGGGGAAGTCTTTTAGGACCGAGATGAGAACTTTTTTTTCACACAGAGAGTGGTGAATCTGTGGAATTCTCTGCCACAGAGGGTAGTTGAGGCCAGTTCATTGGCTATATTTAAGAGGGAGTTAGATGTGGCGCTTGTGGCTAAAGGGATCAGGGGGTATGGAGAGAAGGCAGGTACAGGTTACTGAGCTGGATGATCAGCCATGATCATATTGAATGGCGGTGCAGGCTCGAAGGGCCAAATGGCCTACTCCTTCACCTATTTTCTATGTTTCTATGTTTCTATGTTTCTATGTTCACCACTGGTTCTCTGTAAAGGTGAAGTCATCCAAGAAATGGGCAGCTTGGTGGCGCAGTGGTAGAGTTGCTGCCTTTCGGTGCTTGCAGCGCCAGAGAACCAGGTTCGATTCTGACTACGGGTGCTGTCTATACGGAGTTTGTACGTTCTCCCCGTGACCGCGTGGGTTTTCTTCGAGATCTTCGGGTTCCTCCTTCCCTCCAAAGTCGCACAGGTTTGTAGGTTAATTGGCTTGGTAGAAGTGTAAATTGTCCCTATTGTGTGTGGGATAGCGCTAATGTGCAGGGATCACTGGTTGGTGTGGACTCGGTGGGCCGAAGGGCCTGTTTCCGCGATGTATCTCTGGACTAAACTAAACTAAATGGATGAACTCCGATTGCTGGTCAAGCATCATACAAAGTGCTTGGAACATTTAACAATGTTATAGGTATTGCACACAGTCGTGGATATGTTGAAATTGTACATTTACCCATCATTCACACACGGAGAGATTAGGTTTCAGGTGAGAATCCCATTGCAACCAGATGATTTTGTGACTATAGATACAACATTAGTTTAAGGCTAAGAAAGAGACAAAATGCTGGAGTAACTCAGCGGGACAGGCAGCATCTCTGGAGAGAAAGAATGGGTGACGTTTCGGATCGAGACCCTTCTTCTGACCAAGGACCAGACTTGACTCTGAAGAAGGGTCTCGACCCGAAACGTCACCCATTCCTTCTCTCCGGAGGTGCTGCCTGTCCCGCTGAGTTACTCCGGCTTTTTGTGTCTATCTTTGGTTTAAACCAGCATCTGCAGTTCCTTCCTACACAATAGTTTAAGGCTACTTTAATCATTATTTAACATATTGCACCATGTTTGACAAAAAAACATGTCCTACGAAGGGGAGGATGAGTTGGTCCTTGGGCAGTTGCTATTTCAAGTGTCTAATTCAAGTGTCCATCAATGGATATTTTTAAGGCGGAGATTAATAGATTCTTGATTAGTACGGGTGTCAGGGGTTATGTGGAGAAGGCAGGAGAATGGAGTTAGGAGGGAGAGATAGATCAGCCATGATTGAATGGCGGAGTAGACTTGATGGGCCGAATGGCCTAATTCTGCTCCTATCACTTATGGCCTTATGAACTATGAGTTTAAACCATGCCCTTGGCTCGACCATTGCCATGAGCTAAGACTGTGCCTGGCTGTCTGAATGGTTCAACTCCTGGGCTGCTGCCCACTGATGACATTATCTGGAACACCACGTTCCTTTGCAGGCTCTTCCTGTGGCCCTGGTCCAACCTTGCCACTTGTTACACACGAAAGATAACTCGAGTGTTCTGCCACTTCCACTGAAACGCCTCATTCCAACAGGAACAGACTGTCCCTGGTGACCTAATCAAACCTCATCAGCAAAGTCCAATAGCAATGGGCTTGTTCAGCAATGCTGGATGGCCCAAAAGCCAGCATCTTCCGCCGAGTTTCACGAACATTGCACAAAGGTAGGTCAGTTAAGCTGCAATTTGGACACGGATACAATGCAATCCTCCTAATTTTGGTGGAACAGTCATTAAAAAAAAAAACCTGTTTACAGAATGTTGTTGATTTCTTCATTGCTCTTCTGTGTCTGATTGAAAGTCTGTTTGCTCTTCGATGGAATTCTGGCTGTGGCAAAGTTGTGTTTGAAGTCAGCATGTGTTTTCAATTTGACTGATTTTTCTTGCTTCATCCCGTTCCTCCATCCCCCCCCCTCCCCCACCCCCCCCCCTACACTCCCTCCCAACCAAACCATTCTGGAAATGACTTTTAAAGCTGTGACTTTTTAAAGCCTCCCATTCATGAGAACGATGATGGCCGGCAAGATTTGCAGAGGAAATGTCATGCTGCCAATGGCAAGAATCTCAAATGTTTACAGAGACATCGACTGTCTGATTGCCATTCACCTTTCCTCTGAAGATGGACGTAAAACGCTGGAGTAACTCAACAGGACAGAGAGTCTCAGGCAGAAGAAGGGTCTCGACCCGAAACATCACCCATTCCTTCTCACCAGAGATGCTGTCTGACCCGCTGAGTTACTCCAGCATTTTGTGTTTATATTCGGTGTAAAGCAGCATCTGCAGTTCGCTCCTGCACGGCCCATTTCCTCTGTTTGACCAGCCTGCTGGTTCAGAATTTGACAGGACAGTTCCTCTGTGGGATTTACATGCTCCCAGAAATTTAAAGGGGTAGTTCCATGGTGAAGAGGATGGGGATCTCAAAAGTGTAACGTGGCATTTCTCACAACTGACAGAGAGGGCTGAGAGGGTGAAACCGGTGGAAAGGTAACTACTGTAACAGCCTTCTCTATGGTTCACCCTCAAAAATCATCAATACATCCAGAACTCCGCTGCCCGTCTACTCACCCACTCCCCGACCCGTGACCATATCACCCCCGTCCTTTACAAACTCCACTGGCTCCCCATCCCCCAGAGAATCCAGTACAAAATCCTCCTCATGACCTACAAAGCCCTCCATAACCTGGCCCCATCCTACCTGACTGACCTCCTCCACAGGCACACTCCCACCCGCACCTTCCGCTCTGCTGCTGCCAACCTCCTGTCCCCCCCCCCATCCGGACCAAACTCAGATCCTGGGGGGACAGGGCTTTCTCCATCGCTGCTCCCACCCTCTGGAACTCACTACCCCAAACCGTCAGAGACTCCTCCTCACTCACCACATTCAAAACATCACTGAAGTCTCACCTGTTCAACACTGCCTTCAACCACTGACCGTCGCTTCACCTTATTCTTCCTTTTCTGTTCGTTTATTTATTTTATTTTTATGTCTTATTTACCCTGAAAAGCGTCTTTGAATGTCCAGAAAAGCGCTATACAAATGTAATGTATTATTATTATTATTATTATTATAAAAATATTTAAAAGACGTATCTTCTCGGTCTGAAGTCTGAAGAAGGGTCTCGGCCCAAAATGACATGGGCACTGTGGGCCAAAGGGCCAGTTCCTGTGTTGTGCTGTTCTATATTCCAAGTCACATGAACAGATTTTGTCATTGGGGACCCAACACTTGAGCCGAAGATAAACACAAAATGCTGCAATAACTCAGCGGGACAGGCGGCATCTCTGGAGAGAAGGAATGGGTGACGTTTCGGAGACCCACCTGAGGAAGGGTCTCGGCCCCATCGTCACCCATTCCTTCTCTCCAGAGTCGCTGCCTGTCCCGTTGAGTTACTCCAGCATTTTGTGTCTAACTTCTTCACATTTAAAAGACAGTTAATAATAATAATAATAATGCATTACATTTATATAGCGCTTTTCTAAACACTCAAAGACACTTTACAGGGTTACAGGTATGTGGATAAAAAAGGTGTAGATGGGTACGGACCAAATGCAGGCAATGCAATTAGCTTAAATGGGATATCTTGGTGAGCATGGATGAGTTGGGCCGAAGGGCCTGCTTCTGTGTTGTATGGCTCTATGGCTATCAGATTCTGCTAATTGACTACTCCTTACTGAGACTGAGATTAGAAGTGACCCACTACGCACCATAATAATTGATTTCTCTAACTTCAAGTATTCCCGGCATTCCCTCTCTCCATCCCTCCCCCACCCAAGTCACACCAGCTTCTCGTTTTCACCTAAACAGCCTGTTTCCTTTATCATATCTTTCATTCATTGTTCGTTACCTCTCTACATCACCGTCCATATCTCTCGTTTCAATAGACAATAGACAATAGGTGCAGGAGGAGACCATTCGGCCCTTCGAGCCAGCACCGCCATTCAATGTGATCATGGCTGATCATTCTCAATCAGTTCCCCGTTCCTGCCTTCTCCCCATACCCCCTGACTCCGCTATCCTTAAGAGCTCTATCTAACTCTCTTGAATGCATTCAGAGAATTGGCCTCCACTGCCTTCTGAGGCAGAGAATTCCACAGATTTACAACTCTCTGACTGAAAACGTTTTTCCTCATCTCAGTTCTAAATGGCCTACCCCTTATTCTTAAACTGTGGCCCCTTGTTCTGGACTCCCCTAACATTTCCCTTTTCCCTAACTAGTCCGAAGAAGGATCTCGATCCGAAACGTCACCCATTCCTTCTCTCCAGAGATGCTGCCTGCCCCGCTGAGTTACTCCAGCTTTTTGTGTCTAGCAAAATAATTAATTGAACTCACACATTCAGCTTAGATTTGTAGAGCAAAGTCCACCAGGCAGTGCAGTGGAAAACATAGAAACATGAAAAAGGAGGCCATTCGGCCCCTTGAGCCAGCACCACCATTCAATATGACTGTGGCTGGATCGTCCAGAATCAGTGCCCTGGAGGGAAGAAGGATGGAAGTAACAGGAGAATGTGTTAAAGGGAAATTTATTGGGTAACAGAATTGGTGGGCAAACTGGCTTCCTTCACTATTACAAGGAAAATAAATAAAAGTATAACCAACTTAAGCAAAAGAGCAAATATATAAGGATAGGCAAAAATACTTTTGAGAGGCATAAGAAGTGCTGATAGCTGCTTTTGTCATTCGCAAAGAATGTCATTTAGACTATAGGAATTAAGGCCGCAATAAGAGAACTTAAATATATTCTGGATTTCAAAGGAAGTGCCAGAAAAATTTCATTTCACAATACCAAAGAATTTTTATATGAAACTAATATTGTTTCTGCTGCACAGATGCTAAGCTTCCTATTTTAAAATAAATACGGCACCTTCAAAACTGCATTGGCCTCCCCAATTTTCATCCGAATTGGAGGCCTCCCTTGAGCTGAGGCTGAAAGCATTTAAATCCCAGCAGAATCACTGGTGTTCTCCCGCCATCAGAGGGGAAATTGGCAGCTAAGGAGAGAAGATCTAGGCGGTCCGTGTCATCAGCATTGTGCTAACAGACTGCTGTCAGCTCCCGTGGTTCAGACCAAGCTGGTGACTTGATGGCTCTCTTGGTTTCTTTGGTGATGAGAGCAGTGAGAAACAGCAGAAACCTTGTTTCTCATCAATGCAGAAATACAACCAAGAGTCAAAGTGCAAATGTATCCTTTTTTACTCACTTGATGTTGTGGTTCATGAAAGTTATGAACCACAGGCAGGTCAGGCAGCATCTCAGGAGAGCATGGCGTGGCTTTGTGGGACGTGGGATCTACAAGCAAGTCTGACATGGACACTTCTGGTTGTCCAGGGAAGGTGGCGGCAAAGGCCTTCTCCTTGGACATCTTCATTCCTGGTGAGTTAGAGTTGTGAGTTTGGAATTCTCTGCCACAGGGGGCAGTGGAGGCCAATTCACTGGATGTATTCAAGGGCGTTGGATGTGGCTCTTAGGGCTAACAGAATCAAGGGGTATGGGGAGAAAGCAGGAATGGGGTACTGATTTAGGATGATCATGGAATGATCATATTGAATGGCGGTGCTGGCTCGAAGGGTGGAATGACCTACTCCTGCACCTATTGTCTATGTTTCTATGTTTTCCTTGTCATGATGGTGCTCCTGGTGAGGAATGGATCCAGCTGTAATTGGGGAACAGTGACGTTTATCAGTCAAGGTGGTGTGTTACTTGCAGAAGGCTGAGGAGGCAGTGTTTCAATATCTGGGTGGCACGGCAAGTAGATCTCCAGTGATCCCGATTCATCTCTGACCTCCAGTGCGGTCTGTGTGGATTTCCTCTAGATGCGCCGGTTTCCTCCTGCATCCCAAAGACCTGCAAGATGTTAGGTCAATTGGCCATTATAAGTAGTCCTTTGTGTGTAGGCGAGCAGTAGAATATGGGGGAAGTTGATAGAAAGGTGTGAGATTAGTGAAGGATTGGTGTAAATGAGTTATTACTTGCTTGCTGGGCTAAAGGGCCTGTTTCCATATAACACAATATAGCACAATGAGTCTACATCTTCTGGTGGCAGAAACCATGGGGAAAAATTGACGTAGTGAGTTGCCTTCAGTACACAGTCTCAGCCAGTTACACTGCAGCCACATCTATGCTGGCCTAAAAGACCAAGGGACCTGTCTCTGAGTTATATCACTCTATGACTATTTTTTTCCACAAAATGCTAGAGTAACTCAGCATCTCAGGAGAGAAGGAATGGGTGACGTTTCGGGTCGAGACCCTTCTTCAGACTGAAGAAGTCTGTGCCCACTTCAGACTGAAGAAGGGTCTCGACCCGAAACGTCACCCATTCCTTCTCTCCTGAGATGCTGCCTGACCTGCTGAGTTACTCCAGCATTTTGTGAAATAAACACCTTCGATTTGTACCAGCATCTGCAGTTATTTTCTCACTCCATGACTAGATGACTGACTATGATTCTATGATATTGTAGACGCATAGTCCATTGGCAGGGGCAATAATGACTGCAATTGTTTGCCTCGGGAAAGTGTTGAGTTCATTGAACGTCGATGCAGCCTCGCACATCCGGACGAGCGGTCATTGCTTTAGCCTGTCTGCATCTGTTTCGCTGCCCACCAGGAAGCTGGTAAACTCCATGTGTTCAAGAGAAACCTTCTTGTCAGTGTCAGTTAAGCTCTGAAGGGTTGAGGGGAGGAACAGTGTGCACAGTGCCACAATAGGGCAGCACGGTGGCGCAGTGATAGAGCTACTGCCTCATAGCGCCAGAGACCCGGGTACGGTACTGACGACGGGTATTGTCTGTGCCGAGTTTGTACATTCTTCCTTTAACCGCCTGGGTTTTCCCCTAGTGCTCCAGTTTCCCCCCACATTCTAAAGATGTGCATGTTTGTACATTCATTGGCTTCTGTAAATTGGCTCTAGTGCACTGGTGATCGATGGTTGGCGTGGACTCGGTGGGCCGGAAGGCCTGTTTCCACGCTATAAAACTAAAAACTAAAACTCAAAGTGTCTATGGTGTATTATTTACATTTTCCTTCATTTCAAGACTTATATAATTAATCCTAAAGACAAAATGGCAACCTGGAGATTGTTGCAGCCGCTAAAGATGCTGTTTAATGGCATCCCAGCAGGTAGCACAAAGTGGCGCAGCTTACAGCACTTGCAATGCCAGAGACCCCGGTTCGATCCCGACCACGGGTGCCGTCTGTACAGAGTTTGTACCTTCTCCCCGTGACCTGCGTGGGTTTTCTCTGAGATCTTCGGTTTCCTCCCACACTCCAAAGACATACAGGTTTGTAGTTTAATTGGCTTGGTGTATGTGTAAAATTGTCCCTAGTTTCCTTTATCATATCTTTCATTCATTGTTCTTTACCTCTCTACATCACCATCTATATGAAGGGTCTCGACCCGAAACGTCACCCATTCCTTCTCTCCCGAGATGCTGCCTGACCTGCTGAGTTACTCCAGCATTTTGTGAATAAATCGATTTGTACCAGCATCTGCAGTTATTTTCATACTCTCTCGTTTCCCTTTTCCCTAACTAGTCCGAAGAAGGATCTCGATCCGAAACGTCCAATATAGTGTTAATGTGCGGGAGTCGCTGGTCGGTGTGGACTCGGTGGGCTGAAAGGCCTGTTTCTGCGCTGTATCTCTAAACTAAAGTGGCGAATGGGTGCAGTCTAAATGAAGCTGAAATTGTTATTTTACGTGTTCGTTATTTGGACACTATTAAAATTTCATCTCTTCTGTGAGCCAAAACAAATTGAAACTATTAGGAGTCTGTAATTAGTAACGTGGAATGGTTTGTGATGAACTGTGAGCAAATAGTGGATGCAACATTATTGGTGACTAATAGGTTTGAAGAATCTTTTTGACACGTAGTTTGAAAAGACATGATCCAGGCCTTTAGGTGCTGTAGAAAGAGAGGTGTAAGTCATTCATCCTGGCATCAGAGACTTTTGTTTAGTTTGGTTTAGAGAAACGGCGCAGAAACAGGCCCGTTGGCCCACCGAGTCCGCACCGACCAGCGATCCCCTAGCACTGACGTTATCCTACACACAAGGAACAATTTTCAATTATACCAAGCCAATTAACCTACAAACCTGTACATCTTTGGAGTGTGGGAGGAAACCGGAGATCCCGGAGAAAACCCACGCAGGTCACGGGGAGAACGTACAAACTCCGTACAGACAGCACCCGTAGTCAGGATCAAACCCGGGTCTCAGGCCCTGTAAGGCAGCAACTCTACCGCTGCGCCACCGTGCCACCTGCCATTTGAATATCTATTCAAAGACTATTTGAATATCTATGCTAACAAAAGTTCCAAGCAGAACAGAACTCACTGAGTAGCAAAACATCGGCCTTCCAGTGGGTGGGATTATATCTGGCTCATGGGAATTTGCTTCTTTGCATTACCCACTTCCTTGGGCTTCAGTCACAAGTCTAGTTTTCATCTAGCACTAGGTGGACAGAATAAGTGTGTCGTTAAATTGGGTGAAAGGTGTCTAGTCGTTCTATGCTAGCCAGCACTATTCATCGACCAGCTGTGGCCACGAAGCAATGATTAAAACATGGATTGATTTCCTTTAATTACTCTTGGACTCTGAGTCCAACTGAAACCAATGTCGTAATGGCCGAGGAACCCAAGTTGTCTGGTTTGCTGCAGGCTGGTAAACACTCCCAACTAGCCAGGTCAGTGACTTTGCCCAAACTCACTCCACATTTGAAGATAGACACAAATTGCATCTCTGGAGGGAAGGAATAGGTGACGTTTCGGGTCGATGTCAGGGGAGTGGGAAGTACATAGGTAGGGAATTGTATAGATAAGGATGTGTAGGGTGTGAAAACACAAAAAAGGGAATGGGGATCAAGCAAAATGTAGAATAGATCATTGTTAGTTGGGAGAACTAACAGGGCCCTTGTGAGACCGCAACTGGAGTACTGTGTGCAGCTTTGGTCTCTAAATTTAAGGAAGGATATTCTTGCTATTGAGGGCATGCAGCGTAGGTTTACTAAGTCAATTCCCGGAATGGCGGGACTGTCATATGTTGAAAGACTGGAGCGACTAGGCTTGTATACACTGGAATTTAGAAGGATGAGAGGAGATCTTATCGAAACGTATAAGATTATTAAGGGGTTGGACACGATAGAGGCAGGAAACATGTTCCCAATGTTGGGGGAGTCCAGAACAAGGGGCCACAGTTAAAGAATAAGGGGTAGGCCATTTAGAACTGAGATGAGGAAAAACGTTTTCAGTCAGAGAGTTGTGAATCTGTGGAATTCTCTGCCTCAGAAGGCAGTGGAGGCCAACTCTCTGAATGCATTCAAGAGAGAGCTAGATAGAGCTCTTAAGGATAGCGGAGTTAGGGGGTATGGGGAGAAGGCAGGAACGGGGTACTGATTGAGAATGATCAGCCATGATCACATTGAATGGCGGTGCTGGCTCGAAGGGCCGAATGGCCTCCTCCTGCACCTATTGTCTATTGTCTATTGAGAAGGTAGCCACAAAGCAAACAGAGATAATATGTAGTCGTAGACAGTAAGACTGGTCGGACAACTGGGAAGGGGGAGGGGATGGAGAGAGAGGGAAAGCAAGGGTTACTTAAAATTAGGGAAGTGTTACTCCAGCATTTTGTGTCTATCTTCGATTTAAACCAGCATCTCCAGTTCCTTCCAAGACACTCACTCTACATTTGATTCCATAATTGCCTGGCGTTGTTGACTTCAGATCAACTCACCAGGGTAGTTGAATATTTAAATGTTCAACTGAACTTCAAACCAGGCCAAGAGTGCTTATTTCAATAGAGATGTTCAAATGTATAAATCATAACAAAGCAATGATCAGAACTAACAATGGGAATGCTCTTAGCTTCATCATGCCGTAGTTCATATTATCTTGGGTTCAGTTTCACTAAGCTTGGCCAGGAGTCATTCCGACAACTGCATGGGTCTGAAGAGAGACTACACCGCTCAGTGCTTGATATTAGTACAGGTGCATAGGTCTTATAAATTTGAAGGGAGACCATCCAGAAAGCATTGCAAGGTGAAAGACCTCAGGGATATTGTAGAAATCCACCATTGATTGTGTAGGAAAGAACTGCAGATGCTGGTTTAAATCCAAGATAGGCACAAAAAGCTGGAGTAACTCAGCGGGACAGGCAGCATCTCTGGAGAGAAGGAACGGGTGTCGTTTCAGGTCCAGACCCTTCTTCAGATCTCTGAAGTCTGAAGTCTGGCGTTTCTCAACCCGAAACGTCAGCCATTCCTTCTCTCCAGAGATGCTGCCTGTCTACCGTCCAACGTTGACCCCTTGAAATGACTGAAATCACAACCTGAACACATGTGGACATGACGGTACAAGGATATAGGACAGCACGTTGTCTCCTGCTGATTTATATTGGTTTTATTTTTGTGGCTTTTGGCAGGACAACGTTAGTTCCATCCATTTAAGCTGCTTTCACTTGCACTTTGACACTGCCTTTATCAGGCCCTATCATTAAGAGGAGGGAGCATGATTTTGCAGCAGTCAGAACTGCTGCCTCCTAGCCCCGGGGATAAAGGTTTGATCCAACATCTGGTGCTGTAGGTGTGGAGTTTGCTTGCTCTCTCCGTGACTTTGTGAGTTTCACGTGGGAATACCAGAGTTTCAGTTGACATACCAGAGGCTTGCTATGAGGTTAACGGGTGACTATAAATTGTCCCTTTGTGTCAGTTGAAACGCAAGGGGAATTGCTGGGCCAGTGCGGAGAATGAATAGGTCAAGAGTTAAGAGAGTCAAGAGTGTTTAATTGTCACATGAACCATCAAAGTAACAATGAAATTCGTGCTTTCAGCAGCATAACAGGCTTGTAAATACAGTACATGGAGATGATATATAAAAAACAAATATTCAAGAGGTTAATCTGCTTCTTCTTATCGTGTCCACACATGCTAGATATTGCGTTTCAGCCAAAACTGAACACCCTCTATCTTCCTGTCTCCACCTATATCCTTCCTTTGTCCCGCCCCCCTGACATCAGTCTGAAGAAGGGTCTCGACCCGAAACGTCACCCATTCCTTCTCTCCCGAGATGCTGCCTGACCTGCTGAGTTACTCCAGCATTTTGTGAATAAATACCTTCGATTTGTACCAGCATCTGCAGTTATTTTCTTACACAACTCTTGGCAATATCATTGTTCTCTGCGAACTCGTCAGCTTTGCATTGGTGCTCCAATAGAGGACATCTCAATCGGTGCTCCATAGTTTGTGGTTCAGTGCCACATGTGCAGATGACGTCTTCAGTGTCTACATAACCCCACTTCTTGAGAGTCGCTTTAGAACGAGCAGTACCAGCTCTCGGTCTGTTGAGGCAGACTGGCCTACTCCTGCACCTATTGTCTATTGCCTATTGGCATTTCCATTCAGCCCAGCTAGATTCGGCCCCAGGAGGAAGTTCTTCTTTGGCACTTATGGACATGGATGTCGTTGATGGGAGATTGGCTAGTCTCTCTTCCCATAATGCAACTCTAGTGCCTTCAGCTTCAGCATTTGGTTCAACTTCGTTGAGGAAGCTTTTCCTGGACTTTAGCCGACTCTTTGCGGGTTCATGGCTGAATAGGGGATGTCGTACATCTGTGGTCTGGTGATGGCGTTCTCTACTGCTTGCTGTCGTTAATAACAATAGTCAATAGTGCTTTATTTGCACATAAACCACTATAGTTACACACAGTATGCAACTGCACAGTGAAATTCATTTTGCTTTTTTTACATATGGGGGAGACTCCATTTTTGGCGCCATTATTCAGAGTCCAAAGTCTAGTCGGCCCGGGAGCTCAATGCACTGGAGCCGTTACTGCAAGCCAACGTCCCTCTCCTCTCCTCGCCCAGCCATCTTTGTGTTCCCTAACCCTAATACTAGTGCAAACCCCCCCCCCCTGAAGTTCTTAGTGCAGCCGTAGGCAGCACACAATTCACAGTTAAGGGAAGCGTGCAGAGGAATAAGTGGTTGAATGAAGCTAATGCGATTGCCCCTCTGTGACCAGCATGGATCCGATGGCCCGAATAGACTCCTCTGTGAATTGTTCTCATAAACTGAGATGAAGGTAAGAGCAAGGTGTCTCAAACACCACAACCGATAGCCTTACATAACCACACAAAGTAAACGTACAGCAAGATCTTGTGAACAACCAAAGAGTTAAATGATGTTCATTTGTTTTCCATGGTGTTATTAGAGGGCCTACTAATGCCAGACAAGACTGCAATGCTTTCTTAAACTGTCCCATGAAATTATCACCTCCCCTTTTACAAGCAGATGGGATATTGACTTGACGTTCCTCCTAAAAGAGGATGCCCCTCCAGCAAGACACCATGCAGTTTTGTTCGCAAGTGTCCATTTAAATTGTCCATTCAAAGCTTGGACCAGAGTCAATGAGTAGTGCAAAATAAGCCAAACAAACGTAGAAACATAGTGTAGAAGTAGGAAGAATGGTTTTAACCAGCTTCTCGATTGATCTGACACAGCTTAGAGTTGTGCTGTGCTGTGGTGACAGCTTTGATATCATGAACATGTAAAGCTGAAAGAAACGCAGACTGCGATTGTTGGAAAATGAGAGGAATTTTGAGGCTCTTTGGAATCCATTTTAGGATGAGAACCAAAAAAGATAAAAGGCTGCCAAATGCACGCAGATGGTGAAGAAGGATGTAACAAACTTAACGGCAGCACATGTGTGACAAGGGGTAGAGGATATGAATCAAAGGACTGCAAATGGCAAAAACAGCCTGATTCATAATTGCAAATGTGTAGAAGCTCCAATTAAGTCAGGCTAGTAGAAATCGTGGCGGAAAAAATGTTTGCAAACCTTCGAAATGGTGAATATTTCTCAGATTTAATTGAGGTCTGTTCTTGGGATTGAAGGAGAACATAAGCAGAAAAAAGCTTAGTTCTTATGTCTTGCATAAATATTTCATCCATCTAAAGTTGTTTCCAGGTCAGGGTAGGGTGCCATTTTGGAGACATGGTTGTTAAGACAAAGAATGTAAAGTACTTTGTCAGTGTGGTCAGAGCACAGCTGGATATGAGTGCATAGTAGGAACAAATGTTAGACCATTATCGATGTCTTCCACCCTGCACCAACAATTCATATTTATGTAGCACCTTCTATGTAGCAAAAGCATTCGCAGAGCATCATCAGATTTTAAAAAATGATGTCAAGGTGCATCTGGAGATATTGGGACAGGTGACTAGATGTTTAGTCAAATAGAATCAATGGAGAGTGCCCATTCACTTTGGTGGAGGCACTACCTTCTAGAGATCCCAAATATCCAGTGGGGGGAGGTAATTTATGGAATAGTTGCAACAATGAATTAAAAGAGTGTAGTAATATGTGTAAATTCAAGAAAATGTTCACAAATATTATATTTGAAAGATACAAAATATGTGACCAACACTGACATGACAGAAATGATGTTTCTTGATTATATTTGTGTTTCTTTCTATGTTTTGTTTATTTGCTTCTGACTTATGATGTCATGTTTTTTAATTATATTTTGTTTTATTGTTTTGTTTCGCTGTTATTTTGGTGAGTTAGGGTAATGCTTTGTTAACTATTAAGGGTAGGCACAATAAGCTTTGGCTTCTGCCTACACCTATTTTTCAGTCAGAGAATATCATGTGTGATTATATTGTTTTATTTTTGACACAACGATTTTGCACTATTTAACTTTCACAACTGTATGGTCAATCTGTTGTATTGTATTGACCGGGAAATTTATTATATATTTTTTAGAGTAAGAGTTACATAAAGTAAAATGTTACCTTGTGATTGGAATTGCAAGGCCCAGCCGACAGATATGATCGAGAAAGGTTCCACTGGGCCTTCAAGAGGGAATTGGATAAATATGCAGAGGAGAAAAATTTGCAAGGCTGTGGAGAAAGGAATGGTGGATAGGATGTGACGCTGCACTGGTAGAGAGATGGTGAGCACATTGTGGGGTGAATGGTCTCCTTTGGTGCTGTAACCGTTTTATGATTGTATGTATGTTTTTTGTTAACGTTCCTGAACTTGAGCATGAGTCAATATTTTTTTTAATATGTCTTTGGATGGATATTGCCCTTCCCATCCCAACCCCTCTCCTGATGTCACGCAAGCCCTGCAACAGGGCAGGACTTTGCTGCTTGCGACTGGACTAATTTTGGAGAGTAATTACAAAGTGACAGAACTGCAATAAGATAAATCCAAGAACAATTTGTAAAAAAAGTGGCAAGCATGGTTAGCTTAACATTGACTGCATGATCTGCATCGGTCAGTAAAATGGCTGACCAACCTTGTTGGCAACGTTATCCTTTATTGGAAGGCCAACCTGATTGGTGAGGGCAGGAGGCTTCACATTCCCAAGGAAGGAGATCGGGTTGCATATGAACGAGTCAATCTAGAGTGGAAGCCTGTTCAGTCCTTGAATCTCTCTGGCACTTGTCCAGCACCCCGATATCCTCTCCCTACCCCTTAGATAGCAATGCCTTCAGTCAGGTTTGGAATTACCGCCCTAAATCTCTTCACCTCTCCCTTAGTTAAGACAATCATTGAAATGTACTCCTTTGGCTGCTGTATCAGACACTAACCTTGCATCATCTTCTTGCTTTGTTGTCCACTTACATACCCCCCACTTAAAATAATGATATTTATTCCCTGAGATTTGAGTGTCAACATCAAGAGCAGCACTTATTGAGCACCCTTACTTGCGAAGGTGGTCATCTGTCTTCCTCAAACACAGCAGTCCTCCTGATGAAAGTACGCGCACATTTCCAGGAACATGCTCCTCGTTAGTGCCTTGAGATGATTAACAGTGGCATAAAGCTAAAATACATTAGCAGAGCTGGGTCAGAGAAAGTCTGATGATTGAAGGGAGTGGTGCCTTTAAAGGCCAGTTTTACCTCACAATGAGGTAGTGAAAGCATTTATAATAATCCAGTGTCATGTTCTTTAGCCATTTTCCACTGAGTATCTGGTGGATTTGTTGTCATCTATTGGTCAGGGTTTTGGTGATAAATTATATTGGAGAAGTAAGGAGCTGCAGATGCTGATTTACAAATAAAAAGTGCTGGAGTGACTCAGTGGATCAGGCAGCATCCGTGGAGAAGACGGATCTGGGTCAGAACATGTCCGTAGTATAGGGGAGTGGCAGAAATCACAAACTGGGGCAGTAAGAGAGTCTCACTGTAGTCCCATCGGGGAGAGGAGGACTTCTTCGAAGTAGGCATGCCTTGAGGAGATTTTGTTGTGGAGCAGTAAAATGTAAAAACAAGGAACTGCAGATGTTGGTTTAGAAAAAAAAGACACAAAGTACTGGGGTAACTCAACGGGTTAGGCAGCATCTCTGGAGAACATGAAATTATATTGGATGTATAGATAGAGTGATCAATAGGGCTTTTGGCATATTGGCCTCATCAGAGCATTGAGTATCGAAGGTAGGAGGTCATGTTGCAGTTGTATAAGACGTCAGTGAGGCCTCATTTAGAGTATTGTGTTCAGTTTTGGACAACATGTTATAGGAAAAATGTTGTCAAGCTGGAAAGGGTGCAGAGAAGATTTACGTGGATGTTGCTGGGACTCAAGGGCCAGAGCTACAGGGAGAGGTTGAGGAGGCTGGAACACTATTCTTTGAAGCGCAGGAGGATGAGGGGTGATCTTATGGAGGTGCACAAAATCATGAGAGGAATAGATTGGGTACAAACACAGTCCCTTCCCCAGAGTAGGAGAATCGAGAACCAGAGGACATAGGTTGAAGGTGAGGGGGGAAAGATTTAATAGGAACCTGAGGGGTAACTTTTTCACGCAAAGGTTGACAGGTGCCTGGGACGAGCTGCTGGAGGAGGTAGTTGAGGCTTGGACCATCGGAAGGTTTAAGACACATTTAGACAGGTATATGGATAGTACAGGTTTAGAGGGACATAGGCCAAATGTAGGCAGGTTGGACTAGTGTAGATGGGACATGTTATCTGGTATGGACAAGTTGGGCTGTGAGCCACATTGTAAGACAAGGGCCTGTCCCACTAAGGTGATTTTATAGGCGACTGCCGGCGACTGTCATAGTCGTAGCAGGTCGGCAAAAAAACGGCGACTGGACCCCCCCTACGACAATGTCTACGACAAGCTACAACAACCTATCACCTAGTCGATGTCAAGCTACGGCAAGCTACCGACAACCGGCGACCCAATCGTCGCGACTTAGGACGTCCACCTACGACAATTCCGATGACACCTACGACAACCTACGACCACACAGGCGACAACCTATGACAACCGAAGTCAACCTACGTCCACCTGCGACAAGCTACGACAAGCTACGACCCTGCCGCCGACAACTGAACACGACTGAAGACAATTCACGTCATTTTGGCCTCCGGTTTTGACGCCGGTACCTGTCGCCGGTTGACGTAGGTAGTCGCCAATGGGATTCACCGAAGTCAGCACCAGCGACAAACTACATCACCAGGCAACAACCTACAACAGCACCTACGCCAGGAGATGTCAAGCTACGCTCATTGGCGTCAAACCCACTGTCGCCAAGATTTTTTCAACATTCTAAAAATCCAGCAGCGACCAGAAAGACGCTAAGACTCGTTGGGCGACTAAGTGGATTACTCACGACCATACAGGCGACACCCCGGCGACCGTGTACGACAGCCTAGTCACCTATAGTCGCCTAAAACATCGCCTAGGTGGGACAGGGGTTTAAGACTCAATGTGTCTAAACAGTTCAGAATGTGTGTGTGATAAATTAATTGCTTTCAGAGAAAATATCTAGCTTTATATTCCTGACTACGTGGACTGCTCTGTAAACTTTATACTGCAGCCTGGTGATTAATGTCCATTAAAATACTCAGTAAAATTTTGGAATTGCAGAAAATTAGCATTTCTCTCATTCCGAGATGAGTAAGTGCCTTACATAAGACGTGCAACAAAATCACTAATTTTACAAGTTCCTGGGGCCAATGCACATTATCGGAAAATGGAGATATTTTCTCTTCATATTATATTGGGAGGTCATTGGTTTACTGTGCCGGTGTTGTTCCCTGGAATAAATAGACACTGAATCTCCACCTTAGCACTTCACCAATTGTGCCTGATTTTGTTCTTTTTGAAACCGTTTCCTTTGAAACAGCTTTGCATATTTTCCTCCCATCCCTTTCTCTGACAGAACATTCTGACAGAGTATAAAAATGTCTCCTTGTTTCTTTACTTGGATAATCACTTTAAATTTAGATACTCATTCAATCATTGTCACAAATTATATTACCTTACTAAAGCCACTCATAATTTGGGGACATTTTTTTGGAGCTTCTCCTTGCAAAGACTGAAACCAGTTTCTCTGGTCTCTCACAATAACAAAAGCCTCCTGGTAAATTCCTGAGCTTTGCTTCCTACAGCAGAACACAATGGAACTGCACTTTCTGGGGTCAGGTCCATGATTTACATTCTCTCTTTGCTTTTTTGTATTCTGTTTCGCAGAGTGGCGCAGCGGTGGATTTGCTGCCTAACAGCGCTTACAACGCCAGAGACCCGGGTTCGATCCCGACTACGTCTGTACGGAGTTTGTACTTTCTCCCCGTGACCATGTGGGCTTTCTCCAGACACTCTGGTTTCCTCCCGCAGTCCAAAGACATATAGGTTTGTAGGTTAATTGTCTTGGTATAAGTGTAAATTGTCCCGAGTGTGTGTAAGGTAGTATTAATGTGCGGGGATCGCTGGTCGGTGCAGGCTTAGTGGGCCGAAGGGCCTGGTTCCATGCTGTATCTCTAAATTGAACTAAAGGACATACATTTTTTTTCTTAGGTTTATAAATTTGTCCTCCAATTTTTCAGGACCTGGAGATTTCTCACCTCTTCCCTATGGTTCTCCAGCATGCCTGACTAGCTCTCGGTTCTCTTGAGAAAATACTTTCTGAGGGACCTGGGCCATGCGGGGCTAATTAGGGTTTGTGAACTGTGTGGTTAATAGTGTAGATCTTATTCAGAAACGTAACTGGTCTTCAGCCTCGGGACAAGTTGGGGGAGTTAGTGCTTTGTCAAAAGAGGTTTTCCTCTCGTCACCCCATGTCCTCACTTGGTGTGCTACACCTGCGTGGCCATTGAGATTGAGTTCTTGTTCTAATAGTCGGTCAGTGTGGCCAATCTGGGCTCACGCACCATAAACAAAGCCGCCTGGGTGAAGTCGTGGCAGGTAAAGAGCATCTGTAGAGTTGTAGCCTTTAAGAAGAGTGAACAATAAGGGGGTGGGAAGTTAGCATAGTCAATGGAGGTGACACTGAAAGTCATAAGGTCATACGTGATAGGAGCAGAATAAGGTCATTCGGCCCATCAAGTCTACTTTGTCCATTCAATCATGGCTAATCTATCTCTCCTTCCAAACCCCATTCTCCTGCCTTCTCCCCATAACCCCTGACACCAGTACTAATCAAGAAACTATCTCTGCCTTAAAAATATCCACTGACTTGGCCTCCACAGCCTTCTGTGGCAGATAATCCAACAGATTCACCATCCTCTGACTAAAGAGATTCCTAAAGGTTTCCCCTGGTGCTGGTTTTCTCCCACATCCCAAAGCTCTGCAGGTTGGGAGGTTAATTGGCTGCTGTAAGTTTGTCCTTAAAGTGTAGGTGTGTGGTAGAATTTGAGTGGAGTTGTTGAAAATGGGGGAAGACAGAAAGGGATATGTGTGAATGCGTGCGCAATGGTCGGCGTGGACTTGGTGGGCTAAAGCACCTGCTTCTGTGCTGCATGGCTCCGTGACGAAAGCGAATGGTATGTTGGCATTCATAGCAAGAGGATTTGAGTATAGGAGCAGGGAGGTTTTGCTGCAGTTGTACTGGGCCTTGGTGAGACCGCACCTGGAGTATTGTGTACAGTTTTGGTCTCCTAATCTGAGGAAAGACATTCTAGCCTTAGAGGGAGTACAGAGAAGGTTCACCAGATTGATCCCTGGAATGGCAGGACTTTCATATGAAGAAAGACTGGATAGACTAGGCTTATACTCGCTGGAATTTAGAAGACTGAGGGGGGATCTTATTGAAACATATAAAATTCTTAAGGGGTTGGAGAGGCTAGATGCGGGAAGATTGTTCCCGATGTTGGGTAAGTCCAGAACCAGGGGTCACAGCTTAAGGATAAGGGGGAAGTCTTTTAGGATCGAGATGAGAAAACATTTCTTCACACAGAGTGGTGAGTCTGTGGAATTCTCTGCCACAGAACGTAGTTGAGGCCAGTTCATTGGCTATATTTAAGAGGGAGTTAGATGTGGCCCTTGTGGCTAAAGGGATCAGGGGGTATGGAGAGAAGGCAGGTACAGGTTACTGAGCTGGATGATCAGCCATGATCATATTGAATGGGGTGCAGGCTCGAAGGGCCGAATGGCCTACTTCTGCACCTATTTTCTATGTTTCTATGTGACTCTGGTGGAATCTGGCCAATGTTCATTCTTCCTATCTATTGAGGCTCACTTCTACTGACAGAGGCCACCTCCCAAACTCCCTACATAAAACGGGATCTGAAAGAGACGTGGGCCATTGAGTGTCTCGTGGCTGCTCACATGAATGACATGTGGAAGAACATCACTGACCCCATCTATGTTCCATAATCCTCTACACTTTAAAAATGTAAGAATGTGGGAAACAGGTATAAGAGGAGACCAGTTGGGTGCTATCGTCAGCTGTAGCAGAGTAATGCTGATTGAAGGGACTGTGTTCATTACCCCCGTCAATGGGAGAAGTCTTTCACACATTTTGGAACTTTGGCGGAAAACCTGGACAAAGTTAGCTCGCTCTGATCTTCAGTTGTAGTTCTGGAGCTCTTGGTCAATGAGGTGGAGAGAAGAAGCAATGTCCATAATCCCTGAAAGTTGGATGGTGCCTATATTGAAGGATGCTGAGATAAGACCCTTAATGACCTGACAGGTATGGAGAAGGCCAGTGATGACACGCTTTGGTTCCCTTCTTTCAGCAAATGCACCATGACCCTTGGCACTGCTTTGTGCCCTACGACCCCCTTCATTCCCTTAACAATCCCAATCAAACACTATGCCTCTGCCCCTGTCCACATTCGACGTGTTCAGGCCCCACATCAGCATCTCACCGCTTACATACACTTTGTGCCATTCAAGCATGGCAGCCTCATGTCCCGGACACACTGTGCATTTCCTTGCTCTTGTCGTGCACTCTCTCCTCATCAGTGTCAAATGTAGTAAACTGGTACTTGGGAAAGACCACTGCCTCCATGATCTCATGGAGATGGTGTACATGAGCCCTTTGGAAGCACAGAGAAGATGCTCACTTCTAACCCAACTTTTTGCAATTTCCTTCCACAAAGGAAATTTATGTAATTTCCCACTGTGTGGAAAATGTTACCCCTCAGATTCCTATTAAATCTTTTCCCCTTCACCTTAAACCAATGTCTTCTTGTCCTTGATTCAACTACTGTGGGCAAGAGACTCTGTGCGTCTAATCCTCTCATGATTTTATACACAGGAAGTGGTTCGAGGACATTATTGAGTCATAAAGTGACACCTCATAGAAGTTGGCCCTTCAGTCCATGAGGTCTATGTTGACCATCAACCACCCTTTTGCACTAAATCTATATTAAAGCCATTTTTTAAAATTCTCCCACTTATGCACCAACCCTCTCTAGGCTCCACCACTCACCCATGCACCGGGACCATTTTGTACTAACCTACCGACTCGCAAATCTTTTGGATGTGGAAAAGAACCGGAGTATTCATGAATGGACCAAATGTGATAATAGACAATAGACAATAGATGCAGGAGGAGGCCATTCGGCCCTTCGAGCCAGCACCGCCATTCAATGTGATCATGGCTGATCATTCTCAATCAATACCCCGTTCCTGCCTTCTCCCCATACCCCCTGACTCCGCTACCCGTAAGAGCTCTATCCAGCTCTCTCTTGAATGCATTCAGAGAATTGACCTCCACTGCCTTCTGAGGCAAAGAATTCCACACATTCACAACTCTCTGACTGAAAATGTTTTTCCTCATCTCAGTTCTAAATGGCCTACCCCTTATTCTTAAACTGTGGCCCCTTGTTCTGGTCTCCCCCAACATTGGGAACATGTTTCCTGCCTCTAACGTGTCCAACCCCTTAATAATCTTATACGTTTCAATAAGATCCCCTCTCATCCTTCTAAATTCCAGTGTATACAAGCCTAGTCGCTCCAGTCTTTCAACATATGACAGTCCCGCCATTCCGGGAATTAACCTAGTAAACCTACGCTGCACGCCCTCAATAGCACGAATATCCTTCCTCAAATTTGGAGACCAAAATTGCACACAGGTGCGGTCTCACTAAGGCCCTGTACAATGGGGATCACGGGGACAGAGTGAAAATGCCACACACAAAGCACCCGAGGTCAGGATTGCACCCGGATCTCTGGCACTGGGAGGCGGAAGCTCTAATTACTGTTCCACCGTGCCACCAAATGGTCCCAAAACCACTCTGCCACATTTACAAGAGGACACTTACGTTGGGAGATTACCCTCTCAGCACAACTGATTTCCCCCGCCTCATTTGTGGAGGTGACCAAAGAGTCTGAGAGAGAGATCGCGAAGAGATGGCAGGCATCTCAGGAGAAGATGGAACACTAGAATGCAGACAGTGGAGAAATCCTGTCCCACTGTCCTAAATGGCTGACCATGCCACTATGCCACCAAATGGCCCCTTGTCAAAATGGAGAAGGGAAACCACGGCATACCTTAAGGCGGCACGGTGGCATAGCGGCAGAGTTGCTGCCTTACAGCGAATGCAACGCCGGAGACCTGGGTTCGATCCTGACTACAGGCGCTGTCTGCACGTACTTTGTATGTTGTCTCCGTGGGTTTTCTCCGAGATCTTCGGTTTCCTCCCACACTCCAAAGACGTACAGGTTTGTAGGTTAATTGGCTTGGTAAATATAAAAATTGTCCCTAGTGGGTGTAGGATAGTGTTAGTGGGCGAGGATCGCTGATCGACGCGGACCTGGTAGGCCGAAAGGGCCTGTTTCCGCGCTGTATCTCTAAACCTAGTGCCTCCAGCACAGAAGCATGTAGAAGTCCGCAGAAGGAGTGCACAACATCCCAAACTTCCCGCTTTCCTGCAGTGCTGGGCCCCTCCTGTGCTGCGTATGGTCTATGCTTCCCTCATTGGCTTCATCATCAACAATGGAGCTCACAGAACTGGAACCGAAGCCATGCTCCCTCGATCCTGAGCAACTGCCTGATGAGACGAAGCTGTAGGTGGGACCATCTTTCGTGTGAATACAACCACATTTCTACACTGGAACAGTCACTGGACCACAACATTCCTTCCCTGCTTGTAAAGCATTTGGAATTTCCTGAATTCTAAACGGTATTTTACCAATGCTCTTTTCTTATTTTAACTAAGCAAAATAATCAGTCATCGACATCCTAGAGTCCCAGGTTACTCCATCCCAGTGTAGAATTAGTAACTTGACCTTGGGTGTGAAAGTCATTGAGAAAAACATATCTGCAATGCTCAGGAATGTGTTCAGCTCCAACAGCCCCCTTCAGATGAATATGCAGCTGAACTCCAGTTGAGACATGCATCCTATATAAAGACCCTCTAAATTGTCCCCAGCTCAAGCCCCCCCCTCACTGACCCCAGCTCAAATTTCAATCCCACCACACTGACCCTTTTTCATCTCTCATTCCTATCTCTTTAATCTACTCCTGCCATATAACGTTATGAAATTGCTGTACCGCCCCCGCCCCTCCCAATCGGGACCATGTCATTCAGAGAGTTGTGAATCTGTGGAATTCTCTGCCTCGAAGGCAGTGGAGGCCAATTCTCTGAATGCATTCAAGAGAGAGCTGGATAGAGCTCTTAAGGATAGCGGAGTCAGGGGGTATGGGGAGAAGGCAGGAACGGGGTACTGATTGAGAATGATCAGCCATGATCAGATTGAATGGTGGTGCTGGACCGAAGGGCCGAATGGCCAATATTGTCTATTGTCTATTGTCTATTGTCTATTGATGTGTAGCCTGGGCATTACACCAGATATTGTGCACCCTTTCAATCATTTTCTCTTCATTTTTAACATCACCCTTGCACCAAGAAACAGCAATTTTACAAGACACAGGTGTTTTGCACCAATAGATTGAGCCCGGATAGAGTGGATGTGGAAAGGATGTTTCCACTGGTGGGAGAGTCTAGGACTAGAGGTCATAGCCTCAGAATTAAAGGATGTTCTTTTGGGAGGAGATGAGGAGGAATTTCTTTAGTCAGGGGGTGGTGAATCAGTGGAATTCATTGCCACAGAAGGCTGTGCAGGCCAAGTCAATGGATATTTTAAGGCAGAGATAGATGGATTCTTCATTAGGACGGGTGTCAGGGGTTATGGGGAAAAGGCAGGAGAATGGGGTTAGGAGGGAGAGATAGGTCAGCCATGATTGAATGATGGACCGAATGGCCTATTTCTGTTCCACTGACTTATGAACATGAACCTATGAGCCATCCACTGTCTGCATTCGAGTGTTCCATCTTCTACCGAGTTCCCTGCCCTCTCTTCAAGATCTCTCTCGCACACTCTCGTCACCTTCACAAATGAGGGGGAGATCAACTGTACTGGGAGGGTAATCTCCCAATGTAACCGTCCTGTTGTAAATGCTTGAGCCTCTGGATTCCTACTGGAGGACAATGTCTCTGCTGCAGCCATTGAGAAACACGTATCGGAATCTGAATCAGAATCCATTTATTGGCCAGCTATGTACACATACAAGGAACTTGACTTGTTGCTTTGCTTGCACATGGTAAAAATACAATATACAGCAGGCAACAAGAATATATATAATTTAAAAATGTTAAAATAAAGTGCAAGAGTAAAAAGGGGCAGCTTTGCTATCTATTGCACACATAGATATCTAAAGTACACTTGGAGAGTTCATAGGCGTTTGGCTTATAGACCAGAATTGTAATGGTGTCGTGTGGCTGTTCAGTAGACCTGCCGCTCGTGGGAAGAAGCTGTTTTTGTGTTTGGATGTGGAGGATTTGATAGTCTGGTGTTGCCACCCAGAGGGGAAGACTTCCAGGGGTTTGCGGCCAGGGTGAGAGTGGTCAGAGATGATCTTACCCGCTTGCTTCTTGGCCCTTGCAGCGTACAGTTCGTCGATTGGGGGAAGGGGGGAGTTGCAGTCAATAACCTTCTCAGCTGAGCGAATGATGTGCTGCGGCCTCCGGGTGTGGTGTTTGGTGGCTGCGCTGGTGGGCTGAACCAGGCCATGATGGAGGAGGTGCCGACATCTACGTTTTGAAGGGTTGGGGATGCTTTGTTGAACAGTCATCGGTTTTCTGGGGCCCTTCTTTTCATTGGCCTGGGATAGTGGTGAAGCTGGCAGAGGTCCTGCCTCACAGCCCCAGTGCCCTGTGTTAAACGCTGACCTCTGGTCCTGTCTGTGTAGTGTTTGCACCTTCTCTCTCTATGACCACATGGGATTCCTCCTGGTGTTCGAGTTTCCTCCCACATCACACAGATATGCTGGTTGGCAGGTTATGGTCACTGAGACTCGCATCCCCCCTTGCTCCTTCCAGTGTGTAGGTGAGTGGGAGAATCCGGTCCAAGCTACTTTTAGTTTGACACTAAGTGAGCCATTTAAGGGCAGCTCACTGGAAAACCATCATGGGGCCAGACGCTGGTGACAAGCTCTCTTCAGCTGCTGTGGCCCAAAGTTGTGAATCGCTCTCCCCAACGCACCCAGGCCTCCCGGAACTCTCACCTCCCTAAAGCAATCCTTCAGGGCGGCACAGTGATGGCGTGGAGACCAGGACTGAGATAAACCAACCTAGTTTCCACAGCAGCTTCAACAGACAGGAGGCTGGCATTCATTCTTGGGCTGGGTACGAGAAGGTATTCATAGTTCACTTGGGAAGCTTACACCCCAGCGGTATGAATATTGATTTCTCCAACTTCAAGAGACCCTTGCTTTCTCTCTCTCTCTGTTCCTCCCCCACCCTAGTTCTCCGACTAGTTTCACTGTCCTTCTGATTAATTTTGCCGATTGTATACCTCCCTGTCTCTTCCACCTCAGCTAGCAATGAACCATTCTACATTTCCTTATCCATCGTCTGCTTTGATCTTTCAGTTTCACACCTTATCCTTCCACATCTCTAGTCTCCCTCTCCCCTGAGTCTCAGTCTGAAGAAAGGTCTCGACCCGAAACGTCACCCATTCCTTCCCTCCGGAGTTGCTGCCAGTCCCCCTGAGTTACTCCAGCATTTTGAATGAATGAATGAATTAATACTTAATTGTCACTTGTGACGAGTCACAGTGAAATTCACTGCTTGCACACCCACGGTATGCAAACAGTCACCACATAAGGGCGCTGACAAAGTTACAAAGTGTACACAGTGTCCACGCCATGTCCCCCTTTGTTCTCCCCCTCCCCCACCCCCACCCCCACCCCTCCACACGGCGGTCTTCCAAAACCAGGTCCTCTTTTGTTCTCCCCCTCCCCCAGCCCCACCCCCCTCACACCGGTCCCCCCCACACCAGGTCCCCCCTGTGTTCTCCCCCCCCCCCCACCCCCACCCCTCCACACGACGGTCCTCCCACACCAGGTCCCCCCCTGTGTTCTCCCCCCACCCCCACCCCTCCACACGACGGTCCTCCCACACCAGGTCCCCCTGTGTTCTCCCCCTCCCCCAGCCCCACCCCTCCTCACGGCGGTCCCCACACACCAGGTCCTCCTTCGTTCCTTCCCTCAGCAGTGACGTCCTCACTCCACGTGGCCCGTCTCATCCATTTTGTGTCTATCTCCGGGGTAAACCAGCATCTGCGGTTCCTTCCTGCTCAGACGAGGGGGGTAGTGTTGCAGGCAAGGGTTCAACTCTCAAAGCCCATTGTCAAGAATGAATGACTAATGGTAGATTGTTCTGAATCAGACGTTTACCCTTTTACAGGGGGCACAAGGCCTTCTTTCATGGATATCTTTTAAAATTATCGATATGATAACAGTTCTACTTTACAGGTGGAATTAAAGCTGTGGAACCACGCAGTATGGTGGAGCTGCTGCCTTACCACAGCAGTGACCCAGGTTTAATCCTGACCTCTGTTGCTGTCTGTGTGGGGTTTTGTACGTTCTCCCTGTGATCACGTGGGTGTCCCCTGGATGGTGTGGCCTAGTTCCACATCCCAAACTCAAGCTGATAAATTAATTAGTCACTCTCAAGCTGCCTCTGTTTAAGTAAGGAGCGGAATCATGCATGTAGTTCATGGGAATGAGGGGAAAATAAAAGGGGTTAGGGTAGGATCAGTGTAAAAATAGATGCCTGACTGATGGTGGGCCGATGGGGCCGTTTCTATCCTGCATCACTCTATAGCTCTATGAAAACCACTTCATCTGCTCAAACCAATGGTCAGGAACTGCAGATGGTGGTTTACACCGAAGATAGAAAAAAATGCTAGAGTAACTCAGCAGGTCAGGCAGCGTCTCTGGAGAGAAGGAATGGGTGAGGTTTCGGGTTGAGGCCCTTCTTCAGACGGGTCTCGACCTGAAACATCACCCATTCCTTCTCTCTAGAGATGCTGTCTGTCCCGCTGAGTTATTCCAGCATTTTGCGTCTTTCTTCAGCTCAAGTGTTGGGTCCCCCATCACAGAATCTGCTCATGGTGACTTACAATATAGAACAATTCTTCACTGGAACAGGCCCTTTGACCCACAGTGTCCATGTCAAACCTAATGCCAAGTTAAACTAATCTCTGCTGCCTACACATGAGCCATATCCCTCCAGACTTTGCACACTAATGGCCCTTATCTAAATGCCACTATCATATCTGCCTCCACCCCAGGCACCCATTACTCTCTGGGTTAAAGGCTCAGCGAACACATCAGTTCAGTTTAAGTTTAGCTAATCGTTACGTGTACCGAGGTACAGTGAAAATAGACAATAGACAATAGACAATAGGTGCAGGAGGAGGCCATTCGGCCCTTTGAGCCAGCACCGCCATTCAATGTGAACATGGCTGATCATTCACAATCAGTACCCCGTTCCTGCCTTCTCCCCATACCCCCTGACTCCGCTATCCTTAAGAGCTCTATCTAGCTCTCCCTTGAAACTCTCTGACTGAAAAAGTTTTTCCTCATCTCAGTTCTAAATGGCATACCCCTTATTCTTAAACTGTGGCCCCTGGTTCTGGACTTCCCCAACATTAGGAACATGTTTCCTGCCTCTAACATGTCCAACCCCTTAATAATCTTATATGTTTTGATAAGATCCCCTCTCATCCTTCTAAATTCCAGTGTCTAGAAGCCCAGTCGCTCCAGTCTTTCAACATATAACAGTCCCGCCATTCCAGGAATTAACCTAGTAAACCTACGCTACACGCCCTTCGAGCTTTTGTTGCATGCTAACCAGTCAGCAGAAAGACAATACATGGTTAGAAACATAGAAAGTAGGTGCAGGAGGAGGCCATTTGGCCCTACGAGCCAGCATGGCTACAATTGATCCATTCACAGGGTATAGATACATGACAAGGGGAATAAAGTTTAGTGCAAGGTAAAGCCAGCAAAGTCCGATCAAGGATAGTCCGAGGGTCACCAATGAGGTAGATAGTAGTTCAGGATGTGCTCTCTAGTTGTGGTAGGATGATTCAGTTGTCTGATAGAATACTGTCCCTGAATCTGTTTCTCCTTTAAAATGTTGGCTTGGTTATAATTTACTGGTTAATATTTTTTTGTTGAGAGCTATTGGCATGGTTTCATGTTGTGCAAATGCAAGACGCTGGTTGAAATGGAAAACAAAGGTGCTGTTGGCAGCGTTGGGATTCCTGCTCTGTGGTTGGTGTGGACGTACACCTCTGTGGAGAAGCGTCACCGCGCATTTAACCAGAACGCACCCTCAGTCAGGGTGCTTACTGACGCGGTGGGCCTGAAAGGTAAACTGCTCACTTCCCCAGCACTGGCATCCCTCACCTCGACGAGTGAGTTAGGAGAAACGCGGGGGAAATGATGAATGAAAAGTACCACGCATATTACCAACATTTTAAATGATAGGGTCGCGGACCTTTCTATAATTGCACTGGTCCTGTGTTTTTTGTTTTGAATTCTGTTGTGTCTCAATTCCTTCCCTGGTGCTTGAGTGTGCGCAGGACTGCTGCCATGATTGATGAAGCAGTATGAGTGCATCAGTGGTAGTAAACAGCACGGCACTTTGATTAACGATGCCCGAGGTGCTCCCAGTGGATGCGGGGAATAATATTATTATCACGGAACAGCTGCTGCTACTGAGGCAGACAAGGGTTCCACACAGCAGGGTCCGGGGCACTCTCGCCATACCCCACTTACAGCAGGCTGCTGGCTTGGCCATCTGTGGCCTGAGTCCCATCTACGGCCTGGCCATTGTGCATCGGTTCAGAACAAAGTCTTTGTGGGACAAAACCCACGCTCCATTGCAAAGCAGGGGATCGTGTTATTCCTATCACTTTTTTCCCGTGAGGATTATTGGCTTTCAACAAGGTACAGATTTTGTTTTGGTTACGAATGTTTACGGATGCGACAACGAATGAAGCCGGGATACACTTTGGGATGGCAGGACTTTCATATGAAGAAAGATTGGATAGACTCGGCTTGTACTCGCTGGAATTTAGATTGAGGGGGGATCTTATAGAAACTTACAAAATTCTTAAGGGGTTGGACAGGCTAGATGCAGGAAGATTGTTCCCGATGTTGGGGAAGTCCAGAACAAGGGGTTACAGTTTAAGGATAAGGGGGAAGTCTTTTAAGACCGAGATGAGAACGTTTTTTTTCACACAGAGAGTGCTGAATCTGTGGAATTCTCTGCCACAGAAGGTAGTTGAGGCCAGTTCATTGGCTATATTTAAGAGGGAGTTAGATGTGGCCCTTGTGGCAAAAGGGATCAGGGGGTATGGAGAGAAGGCAGGTACAGGATACTGAGTTGGATGATCAGCCATGATCATATTGAATGGCGGTGCAGGCTCGAAGGGCCGAATGGCCTACTCCTGCACCTATTTTCTATGTTTTCTATGTTTCTACAGGGTCTGAGCTCTCAATCGTTTGGACAGCATCAATTCTCAGCATGTCTGTGTTAATGTCTCAGCAGATCAGCAATGATATTGTACGGCAATGGACCACAAAGTAGCAGATTCAGCACTGAATTAACTGGCTAGGGAGGCTGTATACTGTGTGCTTCCCATCCATTGTGAAGCAGCACACACCGTGAGTGGAGTACCATAGAGAGATCAACACCACCCCCCCTCCCCATCTATTACCTGTCAGGCTTTGTCCTGCTCCATCCCTCCGCTTCCTCCCCTCCCCCCCCCCCCACCGTCACAATCAGTCTGCAGAAGGGTCCCAAAAATTCACCAATCCATGTTCTCCTAAGATGGTGTCTGACCCGTTGAGTTACTCCAGCACTTTATGTCTTTTTTTGTTGTAAACCAGCATCTGAAGTTCCTTGTTTCTACCATTCCTACAACGCCGGTGAAATGGCCGCCTCCGCTTATTGCCCACGTTTGAACGTTGCCGCGTTGTCCCGAGGTTGTTGGGCACCACAACAATGAGCATAGCCCCAGCTCTCGGTGCACTCTGAACCAACGCGCCTGGGTCAGATCTGCTCCACTCCCCTGCTTGAGTCTCCTGGAGTCTGCTTGCATGGGTCCCTGGTGTGCTGTATATGGCTCACCTCCTGTCAGGTCTTTCTGTCCCTTTGTGCGAGAAGATGGATATTTGGATATTTGAACAGAGCAGCATGGTGCTCTGGAAGCCTATCGAGACGTGGCTATGAAGGGCTCGCATCCAACCAATTCACTTTTAATTCTTCGAGCCAACTGCTTCCTATCAGATCTCCCAGTTGCTAAACAACCTAACTCCCCCTCCAATTACCATACTTACCTTTCTGTCCTGGGCCTCCTCCACTGTCAGAATGAGGCCAAATGAGGGACAGCACCTCATCGAAGGTATTTATTCACAAAATGCTGGAGTAACTCAGCAGGTCAGGCAGCATCTCAGGAGAGAAGGAATGGGTGACGTTTCGGGTCAAGACCCTTCTTCAGGCTGATGTCAGGGGGGTGGGACAAAGGTAGGATATAGGTGGAGACTCCCCCTCCCACTCCCAGCCTGACCTTTCTGTCACCGGGCCTCCTCCAGTGCCATAGTGAGGCCCACCGGAAATTGGAGGAACAGCACCTCATATTTCGCTTGGGCAGCTTGCAGCCCAGCGGTATGAACATCGACTTCTCCAACTTTAGATCGTTCCTCTGTCCCTCTCTTCCCCCCCCCCCCTTCCCAGTTCTCCCTCTATCTTCCTGTCTCCACCTATATCCTTCCTTTGTCCCGCCCCCCTGACATCAGTCTGAAGAAGGATCTCGACCTGAAACATCACCCATTCCTTCTCTCCTGAGATGCTGCCTGACCTGCTGAGTTACTCCAGCATTTTGTGAATAAATACCTTCGATTTGTACCAGCATCTGCAGTTATTTTCTGACAGCACCTCATAATTCGCTTGGGCAGCTGACAACTCGGTGGTATCAATTTTGATTTCTCTAGCTTCAAATAACCCTTGCTTTCCCTCTCTCCCCGTTCCTCACCCACCCTAGTTCTCCGACTTGTTTCACTGTCCTCCTGATTCATTTTACTGTTTATATGTCTCTTTGTCACCTTCCCCTCAGCCAACAATGAAGCATGCTACATTTCCTTGAACAGCTTCTGCTTTAATCTGTCGTTTTCACACGTTGCTCTTCCTTAGCTCTAGTTTCCCTCTCCCCCCTGACTCTCAGTCTGAAGAATGGTCTCGACCCAAAACATCACCCGTTCCTTCTTTCCAGGGGTGCTGCCTTTCCCGGTCCAGAAAGGTGAGTGCAGGGCGCCAATGATGAGAGTCGTTGATGATAGATGCCACCTTCTCGAGGCCGTGCCTCGTGTAGATGTTTTCGATGGAGGGTGGGCCATACCCGTGATGGACTAGGCAGGCAATTATTGCTGCGGCATTACTCAACCACATCTTCTAACTCTCTCTTGTAAGCTGATTCATGATTTGGCCACCGACAGTGGTGTATCATTGGCAAATTTATAGGTGGCAATGTGCTTAGCCATTGGGTGTAAAGATAGTACTTTCTCAGTCCTATTGGACTCTTGAACAGATCATCACTTTAATCCAACTTGCCTATCATCACCTTGTTTACAAGTAATTCTGCTGTAACACAATAGTATCTTTCCTAAGAAACCTAGCATTATGGAAAATCACGTTGTAAAAGCAATTGTGTCACTTGGGAGAAAGGAGGCTCCTGGCTGGAGAGTTACAAGCTTGCAAAAACACCAGTTATTTCTCCCACAGGATATTCAAAAATAAATATCTCTTTAATAGATATGTTTATTTTTTTTACTGCAAGCTAAAAATACTAAAGGCTAGATGTTACATGGTTTAACAGGGTATCATTGCAGAGGTGTCAATAGAAGAAATGGCTTGACAATTTCAATGGCCTCCCACGGTGAAACTGATAGACTGTGTTCTAAGAAGTGTCTGATTATCCCAGGGATGTTCCATGAAGTATTTCTCCCCCTGATTTTTTTTCTGCTTGCTAATTTGCAAAAGCTATAGTTGTGTTCCTAAGAACCTCATATTATAGAAAATCATGTTATAAAGTTTTACTGGGGTGGCACGATGGCACGATGGCACAGCAGTAGAGTTGCTGCCTGAGTACAGGCAGCTCTGCTATAACGTGACAGATGCAATCGTAAGAAACTTTGTGCATGAGAAAATCGTACTATAAAGCCAATTGTGTCGATGGGTACAATGGGGTTAGGGGCGAGAGAATCTGAAACTCGCAATAACAATGTTATTCTTCCCGCAGGATTTTCAAAAGTAAAGGTCTTTTTGAATAGCTCTGTTTATTTTTAATAGCTGCAAGTTTATTTTTGTGACGGCAAGCTAGAAATGCTAAAGGCCACATGTTACATTGTTTAGTGGAGTATCATTACACAAATGTCACTGAAAAAGGGGAAATGTATGGTTTTGGGAGATGAAATTTGAGGAAAGCAGGAAAGAACTCGAGCAGGGAATGGGAAAGGCTAGAAGGGGGTCATGAAATGTCATTGGCAAGTCAGATGACAGAGAATCCCAAGGCTTTCTTATATCTATATATTACTAAAACTCTCATCTTGCATGCATGCATGCATGTATGTTCCCGAAATACAGACAAAACGGTACACGACAGCGCAACAGTTTTCGGGGCACCTTACTCACCATTCGCCTGTGGTGTGCAGTGTCAAGTTTCGTTATATTTTTAAAGTAATTCACTTTATAAATGTTAATAAACTTTATACTGTGAATGGGACAAGTTTCAAAGTGGCAATCGCGCTTGGGCAAGGCACTCTCACTTGCCGGGCCCGGCACCCAGGCCTGTGCAGTTGGGGGAGGGTTGCCGGGCCTGGCACCCAGGCCTGTGCTGTTAGGGGAGGGTTGCCGGGCCCGGCACCCAGGCCTGTGCAGTTGGGGGAGGGGTTCCGGGGCTAGTATCCGTGCGTGTGCAGTTGGGGGAGGGTTGCCGGGCCTAGTATCCATGCGTGTGCAGTTGGGGGAGGGGTGCCGGGCCTAGTATCCATGCGTGTGCAGTTGGGGGAGGGTTGCCGGGCCTAGTATCTGTGCGTGTGCAGTTGGGGGAGGGTTGCCGGGCCCTGCACCCAGGCCTGTGCAGTTGGGGGAGTGGCTCGCTCTCCCCTTTCCTCTCCCCCCTCGCCCGCCCCTGGGGAGACACCCCGGCTTCCACAGCCTCGGATATACCCTGGGATCTTGCTGTGTGCTTTTCGAGTGGGGGAGGGGAGGGTGCTAGACCAATGCAGGAGAGGTTTGCAGCCGATTGGGGTTGTGGCTCAAATGCAAGGATTATTTGAGTATAATCTGAGTGGGATCTTGCTGTGCATTGCAGGGCAGGGGAGGGGGATGTGGGGGGGGGGTGGTCTGACTGATTCTCGGGGACGGGGAGGGTGCTAAACCAATGCAGGAGGGGTTTGGAGCCGATCGGGGTTGTGGTTCAAATGCAAGAGTTTTTTTAATATAATCTGAGATCTTGCTGTGTATTGCAGGGGAGGGGGATGTGGGGGGTCTGACTGATTCTGTGGGAGGGGGTGTCTGGAAATAATTACATTTGTAATATCTATCTGTATATTACTAAAAATTTCATCTTGTACATATATATGTATGTTCCTGAAATACAGCCAAAGCGGTGCACGATAACGCAACAAATTTAGGGGCAGCCTACTCACCATTTGCCTGCGGTGTGCAATATCAAGTTTCGTTCAAATTGTCGCGCTATCATGTACCATTTTGGTTGTATTTCGGACACACACCCCATAAAATAAACTTCGCCATTTTGATCTAATACCTCTGTGTTCAATGTTGTCATTAAACGCGTGCTTCGTTGAACGATGACTCCTGAGGTAAATGTTCACATTTTCTTCAAGTTAAAGTTTGACCACTCAATAATATTAAAATCGTGTGGTTTTTTTTCATCAACCGCTGTCACAACAGGAACACAATGGGTTCACGGGTCGTCTAGTATACAATAAAAACACAAGGGTAACTAAGGAGAGGTAGAAAAGTCATGGGTAACGGAGGGAATTTATGCTTGGAGTCAGAGAATATGGGCGAGGTGCTATCCTCCATGCTCTTCACCAAGAAGAAGGATTAGTGAGATTGGTGCAGTGTATACTATTATGTTGGGCATTTGAGATCAGGGAGAAGGTGGTGTTGGGTGGTGAAGGTGGCTTACCCATAGAAGACTGATAATTGTGGTGGAAGAATGAAGAGAAGGGGAGGGGAGAAAAATAGGGGAGAGAGAAGGGAAAGGAGATGTGAGATTGGGGGGGTCTGGCAGGAAGTGTGTGACCAGTAGTGTTCCACAAGGATCAGTACTGGGGCCTCTATTGTTTGTGAAAATATACAAAAGACTTGGATGAAAATTTGGACGAGTCGGTTAATAAGTTTTCGGACAACAAAAAAATGGTGGATATGGAGATAGTGAGGAAGGTTTTTGAAGGACATTTAAGATATAGACCAATTATAAATATGAGTGTAGAAATGGCAGATGGAGTTTAAGATTGGTAAGTGTGTGATGTGGTACTTTGGGAGGTCAAATGTAAGTAGAACTATGCTGTTCGTGGCAGGACCTTTGACAGTATTGATGCACAGACAGGTTTTGTGGTCTAAGTCTCTCGGTCCTTGAAAGTAACAACAAAGCTTGGTAGAGTGGTGAAGAAAGCATACGGTCTGCTTGCTTTTATTGGTCAGCCACTGAGTATAAGAATCGGGTAGTCATGTTGAAGTTTTATCAGACTTTAGTTGACGGCATTCGGAGTATTGAGTATTGTGCTGGTTGGCCCATTACAGGCAATATGTGGGCTTTGGAAAGGGTGCACGTGAATCAGGATGCTGCCTGGATGTCCAGGGCATTAGCTATCATGAGAGGTTGGCCAAACTTGGATTGTCAAACTTGGAACTATGGAGTGTCAAAGGCCGAGGGGGAGACCTGATAGAAGTTTGTAAAATTATGAGAGGTGTAGATAGAGTAGACAGTCAGAATCTTTCTCCCAGTGAAGACATTTCAAATCTCTACAAGGGAATAGCTTTGAGGCCAGAGGGGAAAGTTTAAAGGAGATGGGCGAGGCAAGTTTTTTTTATATACAGAGAGTTGTAGATTGCTGCAAAGGAGTGGATGAATATGCAGGACATGGACGGATGGCAGAAGAAATCAATCTAATTTCATATGATGTTCACCACACACATCATGAGCTATGGGGTGTAATCCTCTGCTGTACTGTGCTATGTTCTAAACGTCTATTGTTATAAGTGTCAATAGAAGCCATTGCTAGCAAATTTTAATAGTAGCCTACAGTGAACTAGTAACTCTTTTCTTATGAGACCATGGTGGTTCATTACTGCAGGGATGTTCAATGGAAACCCTTTTTTATCGACTGTTATTTCCCAAGACAGCTATTTTTCTGGTTTGCCAATGTCCACAGAAACTTTTAATTGATTTTCTAGCTGACAATCGTAATTGAGTTAGAACCACATTCAGCCTGCACAATACAAATAGTGTTCCCTAATTCATCAATCGCATTATGTCCAGTTTGTATTATGGAGACACGTGTTAAAGCAGAACTACTTATATACTTCCAGAAACAGGACTGCCCTGGCAGACCCATTATTTCTGTGTGCTCCTTGATTCCGCCCTATCCCTCTCCTTGGCAAGTCCCTTCTGAGCTAAATCCGAGATACATCACACACCCTTCAACTTTTCAATAACTTTTAATATCTCGGCCCCTGTCACCTCACTTTACCTTGAACCACCAGTCTCTTCATACCTTCATCTCCCACCAGGAAGGCCTCAAGGTTCTTTGGTTCTCCCTTGAACAGAGATTCAATCAGTTTCCTTATAATTACACAGAGCACATCCCTCTGCATTAAAGGACATTCCTTTAGGAAGGAGATAAGAAGGAATTTCTTTCGTCAGAGGGTGGTGAATCTGTGGAATTCTTTGCCAGAGAAGGCTGTGGAGGCCAAGCCAATGGATATTTTAAACACAGAGCTAGATAGAGTCTTGATTAGTATGGGTGTCAAGGGTTATGGGGAGAAGGCAGGAGAATGGGGTTAGGGGGGAGAGATAGATCAGCCGTGATTGAATGGCGGAGTAGACTTGATGGGCCGAATGGCCCAATTCTGCTCCTATCACTTATCATCTTATACCTTCTCTGCCTGACGGAACTTGTCTTCCCCCTCAACAATTTCTCTTTTGACCCCTCTCACTTTCTTCAAATTAAAGGTGTAACTATGGCCAGTCGCATGGGCCTCAGCTTCGCCTGGTTTTTTGTTGGTTATGTCAAATAGTCCTTGTTCCGAACATACACTGGCACATTCCCCAATTCTTTCTCCATTACATGGATGACTGCATTGGGGCTAACTTTACCACTAACTTTCCCCTGCCCCCAAATCCACTTGGACTATCTCTGACACCTCGCTTCCCTTTCTTGATCTCTCAGTCTCCATCACTGGGGACAGACTATTGTATGATGTTTACTACAAACCTACCGATTCCAACAGTTATCTGGATTACACCTCCTCACACCCTGCCTCTTTACTCTCAATTTCTCCATCTCCTCCACATCTTTAGTTTAGTTTAGAGATACAGCACGGAAACAGGCCCTTTCGGCCCACCGAGTCCGCACCGACCAGCGATCCCCGCACATTAACACTATCCTATACCCACTAGGGACAATTTTTCCATTTACCAAACCAATTAATCTACAACCTTTGGAGTGTGGGAGGAAACCGAAGATCTCGGAGAAAACCCACGCAGGTCACGGGGAGAATGTACAAACTCCGTGCATACGGCACCCATAGTCGGGATCAAACTCGGGTTTCCAGCGCTGCATTCGCTGTAAGGCGGCAACCCTACCGCTGCGCCACCGTGCCACCCAAGATGTGACTTGACAGTCTAGGACATCCGAGATTGGCCTCTTTCTTTAGTAACTGTGGTTCCCCCCCCCCCCCCACCCCCTCAGCTTTCATAGCTGGATCCCACACCCATGTCTTCTCTGTGTCCCGTAGTTCCCCTCTTGCTCTCCCTCCCCCAGATGGAACAAGGACAGAGTTCCCCTGGTCCATACCTTTCACCCCACCTGATTCACCGTCCGACACTTCATTCTCCAACATTTCTGCCACCTTCAAAGTGGTCCCACCACCGCTCACATCTTTCCATTCCCACTTCTATCTGTCATCCACAGAGACTGGTCCCTCCATAACTCCTTGATGAACTTATCCTTTCCTATCTTAACCACCCCCTCCGCTGGTACTTTCTGCTGCAACCGCAGATGTGACACCTGTCCCTGTACCTCCAGGGACCCCAACAGTTCTTCCAGGTGAGATGGAGGTTCATGTGCACCTCAACTGCTGCATTCAGTATTCGAGGCCTGGCCTCCTTTACATCATCGGGACCAAGCCTAGACTGGGTGACTGTTTGGCCAAATACATGCGCTCAGACCGCCAAGGCCTGCTGGTCGCTGACAATTTTAACTCCTCTTCCCAGTTCCACACTGACCTTTCATTGCCAGAGTGAGACCACATGCAAACTGCAGGAACAGCACAACATACTCCACCTGCGTAGCTTACAGCCCAACAGTATGAATATTGAATTCTCCAATTTTACGTAATTGCAAGTAAAAGTAATTTTAATCTACAAATAGCCCTCTTCCCCTTCTCTTCTCTGTGTCCCACCTGGATTCGCACCCATTTCTCCCCTCTATTTATATTCCTTGCTCTGGTTTAACAATTCACACCTCTTCCATCCTTACCTCCCACCTATCCTAGACACCCTTTGTCTTTTGATCTCTGGCCTTTGGCTTACTACTTGCCAAAGTCCCCCCTGCACCTGTACCCGCCTATCATTCACCAGGCTTTGCCCTACCCCTCCTATCTTCCAGCTTTCTCCCCTCCCCCACAATCAGTCGGAAGAGGGGTCCCGACCCTTTGGTCAGAGGGTGGCAAATCTGTGGAATTCTTTGCCACAGAAGGCTGTGGAGGCCAAGTCAATTGATGTTTTTAAGGCAGAGATAGATAGATTCTTAATTAATACGTGTGTCAGGGGTTATGGGGAGAAGGCAGGATAATAGGGTTAGGAGAGAGAGAGATAGATCAGCCATGATTGAATGGCGGGGTAGACTTGTTGGGCTGAATGGGCTAATTCTGCTCCTACGACTTCTGACCTTATGACCCGAAACGTCACCTATCCATGTTCTCCAGAGATGCTGCCTGATCCATGGGTTATTCCTGTACTTTGTGTCTTGTTTTATAAACTAGTATCTGCAGTTCCTTGTATCTACCTATATAACTCCATGGGCACCTTTGACAGGGGGTGCACATTAACTATTGATAACCTTGGTTAACAATCAATTCAGGTAGGCAAACCTCAAGAGAAACTATAAAGATGGGCGCTGACATACTGTGGTTAATTCCAACATCCTGCCAATCAGGAGAACAAAAACCAAAGATCCGGGATGTGTAGGAAGGAACGGCAGATGCTGGTTGACACTGAACATAAACACAAAATGCTGGAGTAACTCAGCGGGACAGGCAGAATAGAAGGAATCGGTGATGTTTTGGGTCGAGACCCTTCGTCAGACTGAGAGTCAAGGGCGAGGGAAACGAGACACATGGAATGTTAAGGTGTGAAAATGACAGATCAAAGGGGACGTAGAACAAGGAAAATGTACAATAGACCATAGTTAGCTAGGGGAAAGAGACAACGAGGCATACAAAGTAAAATTTGATCAGGGGGAAGTCAATCTAGTCGGTTTGAAGATTTGCGATCTTCTCTACAGTTACATAGCGTGTGAGCAAATGCCGTGATTCACAGGCCCACCAAGGGAGCTGCTGAGTACTTTGACACATTCTGTTATATTTTCCACTCCTCACTTCCTGAAAACCTCCCAAAATGTTTCACAGTCAAAGAATAGGTCCTGAAGTGCAGTCACTTACAGAGAAGCCAAAATCCATATGTCAAGGACCTGTTAAGTATTGGTTAATTCAATATTTTTTGAAATTGTTTGAGTGCCTATAAATGTTTATAATTGTTGTAAGTGCTTTTTAACTGTTTTGGAATTCTTTGGAATTTTTCCCAAGGTTTTAAAGAAAACTGTAACGGCAGCTTGAGAGCGTTTTTGAATGTCAGAAAGATTCAAAGCGTTTGACAGATGAGACAGTTGCAGCTAAGATGTAGAACAAGACTTGACCATCTGACAAAGCTTCCACCTGCACCTCAGCTCCCTTCCCGTCCACCTAATACATCATGAAAGGCGCCACAAATGTATCCTTGGAGCATCTGGACCACAACGCATCTGCACTAAGTTTGGATAGTATAAGAAAATAACTGCAGATGCTGGTACAAATCGAAGGTATTTATTCACAAAATGCTGGAGTGAACTCAGCAGGTCATTCACAAAATGCTGGAGTGAACTCAGCAGGTCATTCACAAAATGCTGGAGTAACTCAGCAGGTCATTCACAAAATGCTGGAGTAACTCTTCACAAAATGCTGGAGTAACTCATCCCACTGAGATGCTGCCTGACCTGCTGAGTTATTCCAGCATTTTGTGAATAAATACCTGCACTAAGTTTGGAGGTTGGTTGTGATCTTGCAGTAGTCTGCAAAGACCGGATAAATAACTGATGATTAATATTAAGATAGGCAAACAGACAACTCTCCTTGCTTGGAATTCCCATCCTTGCTCCATCTACCTGAGAGAGCAGGTCAGGACATGATTTAACATCACATCCCCCTTGGAACCGAACTGAACCATCAGCTGTCGTTCAGTTCCAGGGGGGATGAGATGGTAAAAGTCTCTCGATATTGAACCCACAACCTCCTGACGAGGGGCTCTATTGCTATGTAATTATTAGTGCTAATGCTAACATGCAAACCATCTCACTCAAATAGATTCCCCATTGACAATTGTCCATCACCTTTCCAATTGGAGGTAGGGATGGAATGATAGGGTCGGGATAGAGGGATAGGGAGGGAGGGGAAGGTCTGCAGACTCAGCAAACAGCCAACAAAAGGCCCGGATAGAGTGGATGTGGAGAGGATGTGAATCTGTGGAATTCATTGCCGCAGAAGGCTGTGGAGGCCAAGTCAATGGATACTTTTAAGGCAGAGATAGATAGATTCTTGATTAGTACGGGTGTCAGGTGTTATGGGGAGAAGGCGGGAGAATGGGGTTGGGAGGGAAAGATAGATCAGCCATGATTGAATGGCAGAGTAGTTGTGATGTGCCAAATGGACTAATTCTTCTATAACTTAGGAACTTAGGAACAATGTGTAACTACTCAGATGATGCATGATTACAGAGCAGAGGAAACTGAAATGTTAAAGGAAACATCTCTCGATTACCATGATGTTTTGAAACATGAAATGCAGAGCAAACTATGCACTTGAATTCAGTATCCGTCTCGTACATGCACACATGGTTGCCAGGTTTGAATGAGAGTTGAATCATTCCCATTCCGTTGGGAATAACGTCGTCACAACACGCAGCCCAAGGGAAATGCTTGGGAAGTATCGATGTCCAACGAAACTTCCCATAACAATAACTGCTTCGATCCTTTGGATCCCTCATGCCCTTAGCTGAAGTCCATGAAAGTTATCACCCAGGTCTTATTTACTCTCTTACATTTTATTTTTCAAAGTTGTTGACCATTGTTGGTTGTTGACCATTGTTGGTGGGTGCCTGAACTATCATGGCTCAACCACCGTGTTGTTTTCATGTTGTTATTTACTAGACGTTGGTGTCCACCAATTAGATGCTGTGTGGCCCACCGAGCAACAGCAACTCCATTGAGAACGTCAATGGCTGCAGGAAAGTAATGGGTTGCAGAAACCCCTGAGCAAAACAGACAATGGAGGTCTTAATTTCCTTTATCATAATTATGTTGAGGTGATTTATCCAGGAATCCAGAGGGGTATCTTCAATCCCAGGATCCAATAGCTCAGTGGCTCAACAATCCATCCTGTGGATAGGAGGGTAGCTAATGTTGTTCCACTTTTTAAGAAAGGAGGGAGAGAGAAAACGCAAAATTATAGACCAGTTAGTCTGACATCAGTGGTGGGGAAGATGCTGGAGTCAATTATAAAAGACGAAATTGCGGAGTATTTGGGTAGTAGTAACAGGATCGTTCCGAGTCAGCATGGATTTACGAAGGGGAAATCATGCTTGACTAATCTTCTGGAATTCTTTGAGGATGTAACCAGGAAAATTGACAGGGGAGAGCCGGTGGATGTGGTGTACCTTGACGTTCAGAAAGCCTTTGACAAGGTTCCACATAGGAGATTAGTGGGCAAAATTAGAGCACATGGTATTGGAGGTAGGGTACTGACATGGATAGAACATTGGTTGACAGACAGAAAGCAAAGAGTGGGGATAAATGGGTCCCTTTCAGAATGGCAGGCAGTAACTAGTGGGGTACCGCAAGACTCGGTGCTGGGACCGCAGCTATTTACAATATACATTAATGACTTGGATGAAGGGATTAAAAGTACCATTAGCAAATTTGCAGATGATACAAAGCTATGTGGTAGTGTGAACTGTGAGGAAGATGCTATGAGGTTGCAGGGTGACTTGGACAGGTTGTGTGAATGAGCGGATGCATGGCAGATGCAGTTTAATGTGTATAAGTGTGAGGTTATCCACTTTGGTGGTAAGAATAGGAAGGCAGAGTATTATCTGAATGGTGTCAAGTTAGGAACAGGGGAAGTACAACGAGATCTGGGTGTCCTAGTGCATCAGTCACTGAAAGGAAGCATGCAGGTACAGCAGGCAGTGAAGAAAGCCAATGGAATGTTAGCCTTCATAACAAGAGGAGTTCAGTATAGGAGCAAAGAGGTCCTTCTGCAGTTGTACAGGGCCCTAGTGAGGCCACACCTGGAGTACTGTGTGCAGTTTTGGTCTCCAAATTTGAGGAAGGATATTCTTGCTATTGAGGGCGTGCAGCGTAGGTTTACTAGGTTAATTCCCGGAATGGGGGGACTATCATATGTTGAAAGACTGGAGCGACTAGGCTTGTATACACTGGAATTTAGAAGGATGAGAGGAGATGTTATCGAAACGTATAAGATTATTAAGGGGTTGGACACGTTAGAGGCAGGAAACATGTTCCCAATGTTGGGGGAGTCCAGAACCAGGGGCCACAGTTTAAGAATAAGGGGTAGGCCATTTAGAACTGAGATGAGGAAAAACTTTTTCAGTCAGAGAGTTGTGAATCTGTGGAATTCTCTGCCTCAGAAGGCAGTGGAGGCCAATTCTCTGAATGCATTCAAGAGAGAGCTGGATAGAGCTCTTAAGGATAGCGGAGTCAGGGGGTATGGGGAGAAGGCAGGAACGGGGTACTGATTGAGAATGATCAGCCATGATCACATTGAATGGCGGTGCTGGCTCAAAGGGCCGAATGGCCTCCTCCTGCACCTATTGTCTATTCTATTGTCAACAGAACCTTTTACAGACAAGGACACAATGGGTGCCAGTCAGTGAAAGATGTTTGTTGTCCATATGTATCTGTAAAGTGACATTTTAAATTATGGGAGCAAATAATGCAGTTTGTAAGTAACTTTGTTTCCATAAAGATGGGGCAACACAGTGGAGTAGCTGATGGGCCTGGTGCCTCATTGCACTAATGACCTGGGTCCAACCCAGACCTCCAGCATTTTATGCGTGGAGTTTATACGTTCTCTCTGTGACTCTGTTGGTTTACCCAGGATGTTTTAGCTGCCTTCCCCCCTCCCCACCTCACATGCCAAAGATGTATGAGGGTTTGTGGATGAATTGGCCACTGTGAATTATCCTTGGTGTAGGTGGGTGTGAGAAGAGTCAAGGGTGAGTTGATGGGCAAGTGCGAGAGAATAGTCAGAGGGTAATTAGTGGAGGAATGGGAGTTATGGGATCTTTTTGAGTGCTACAATAGATTCAATGGGCCAAGTAGCCTCCCCCTGTTTTGAATGCCACTATGAGAACATTTCTCCCACACTGTAATGGCAGGATAACAGAGTCCTGGCTTAAAATTCAGAAGATGAGACTGATGCTTATTGGTCTTTGACAACACAATTTGTTTGAAATAATTTAGTTAATCCTGGTCACTCCATAACAGTCTGAGCGGTTTGATCTGACCAATACCTCACCGTTAATCTTACAATCTTCCATCGCCCGGCGGGGGCTTCGGGAGTCGGGAGCCTCGATCGCCTCGATCGCCTCGATCCCCTCGATCGCCTCAAAGCAGCAGTCTGACTGCCTGACCATGGGAGAAGAACAGAGGAGGAGATGAGACTTTTCTTTGCCTTCCATCACAGTGAGGGTGTGCCTGGAGGAATCACTGTGATGGTTGTCTGTGTTAAACTTGTGTAATTGTATGTCTTGTGCTCTATTGTTTATGACTGCATGGTAATGACAATTTCATTCAAATCTATTTTTGAGTGACAATAAAAGCAATTTGAATTTGAATTTGAATTTGAATATTCACTGTTTCACAAATTGAGGTAAAGCAATACAAATTCACCAAAAACGTGTGATAGACAGTGGAATTAAATCACACTGGTATGGGATAAAACCTCTGCTGATTCTCCAGGCACCTCCTGTTAAATGAAGCCCCCCCCCCCCCCCCCCCCCCGTGAAACCACTTTTACGACCAGATTCTCTGCTTGTTGTTGGCCTGTCTGCCATTGGGTAAACTGGCAGGTAAGGTGGGCCCTGTTGTATTGGGAGACCCTGAGAATACATGTCGGTTGGATCAGGTACACAGTGCAATTCCAGAACACTTTCCAAGGATTACTTCTACCACTGGTTAATAAACTGCATCCTTGGCAACCCCCACCTTCTTTTACAGATAGGACGGACAGAGTATTGCCTTCATCAGTCAGAGTATTGAGTATAGAAGTTGGAAGGTCATGTTGCAGTTGTATAAGACATTGGTGAGAACGCATTTAGAATATTGTGTTCAGTTCTAGGAAAGATATTGTCCAGCTTGAAAGGGTTTAGAAAAGATTTGCGAGGATGTTGCCAAGACTAGAGGGTGTGAGCTATAGGGAGAGGTTGAGTAGGCTGGGTCTCTATTCCATGGAGCGTAGGAGGATGAGGGGAGATCTTATAGAGGTGTACAAAATCATGAGAGGAATAGATTGAGTAGATGCACAAAGTCTTTTACCCAGAGTAGGGGAATTGAGGACCAGAGGACATAGGTTCAAGATGAAGGGGAAAAGATTTAATAGGAATCCGAGGGGTAACTTTTTCACACAGAGGGTGGTGGGTGTATGGAACAAGCTGCCAGTTGAGGCTGGGACTATCCCATTGTTTAAGAAACTACTGGACAGGTACATGGATAGGACAGGTTTGGAGGGTTATTGACCAAGCGCAGGCAAGTGGGACTAGTGTAGCTGGGACATTGTTGGCCAGTGTGGGCGAGTTGGGCCGAAGGGCCTGTTTCCACACTGTATCACTCTATGACTCTATGACAGAGGGCACCTTATAATGATGAGAGCAGCACATGTCACCAGTGCATTTTGAAAGCTAGTCATACTTGACACCTCCTCAAACATACACCGTGTCAATGAAGACCTTATTACAAATGGGCTTCAAATACATTGCTGAAGCCAAACTACAGTCAGATCCTAGTCATTTCCAAGTACTACCATGGTTTATTTACGGTGAACGACAAAGTGCTGGATGAAGTCAGTGGTCAGGCAACATCTGTGAAGAGAAATGGGCAGGCAATGTGTCGGGCTGGGATGGAAAGGTCTGAAAAAGCATCTCTCCAGGTTGCGGCCTGACCCACTGAGTTCCTCCAGAACTTTGTATTTAACTCAAGAATCCAAGATCTGCTTGTGTCTCCATGTACCCAATTATAATTGTTCACTCTTCTGGAGAGGCTACCACCATATCACCAGAGCTAGGGAAAGGTGCTGGGTCACCCACTCCCATTGGCTTTCTTGTTCCTCCCACTTATGTTAAGGTGATCAATATGGGTGAGTCTTCCACACTCACACATCGCACACCTCCAGATTCAGCCACAGTTTCTTCCCAGTTGCTATCAGGCAACTGAATCATCCTACCACAACTAGATAGCAGTCCTGAACTACTATCTACCTCATTGAAGACCCTCGGGCTATCCTTGATCGGACCTTACTGTCTTTACCTTGCACTAAACGTGATTCCTTTATCATGTATCTACACACTGTAAAACGGCTCGATTGTAATCATGCATTGTCTTTCCGCTGACCGGATAGCGCGCAACAAAAGCTTTTCACTGTACCTCGGTACACGTGTTAATAAACTAAACGGAACTGTCGATTCTATTTTCCTGTGAGCCAATATGACACAGAGGGTGATACACATATGCAAAGAGCTGGCAAAGGAATGGGTAAAGGCAGGTACGATTACAGCATTTATAAAACATTTGGACAGGTGCAGGGATAGGAAAGGTTTGTAGGGATATGGGCTAGGTGCAGGCAGGTGGGGCTAGCCAGGTTATGCAACTTGGTTGGCATGAATGTGTTGGGCTGAAGGGCCCTTCTCCGCACTGTACAGCTCTAAGACTCTATAAAGGACACAAAAAGCTGGAGTAACTCAGCAGGACAGGCAGCATCTATGGAGAGAAGAAATGGTTGATGTTTCGAGTCGAGACCCTACTTCAATCTCCAGCTTTTTGGCTTTTTGTGTCTATCTTCGGTTTAAACCAGCATCTGCAGTTCCTTCTTACACATAAGACTCTATGAAGTTCAGTCATCATGCTTCTGTTGGAGAAAGATTGCAGGATTGAAGCTTTATCGTGGTTAAGAGGGACTAAAGTCGTCCAAAGACCTAAAGAGGTGATGGGGTGACATTTAGCCTGTCATGATGTAACACGCAGTAACATCTGCACGCAACGGCACTGAGGAAAGCCGACACAGTTCCAGGTATCTGAATTCTGGGAATGGATAAACCATTTGGAGACCATGGGATTGGTTGTTCTTCTTTGATGTCCCTCAGACTATCCTTAAGCCGGATGTTGTTGGCTTTACCTTGCACTAAACGTTATTCCCTTGTCCTGTATCTCTACATGATTGCAATCATGTATTGTCTTTCCGCTGACTGGTTAGTATGCAACAAAAAGCTTTTCACTGAACCTCGGTACACGTGACAATAAACGGAACTGAACTGAACTGGATCTTGGCCTACACCCAGTGTGTAACTGTGACTGGAGACCTTTTGTCTAAGTGTCCTATCAGCCTTGCTGCTGTAACTGTACTGCTGCACAGAGCAGTCCTGAAGGACACCTGAATTCCCACCTATGGACCACTGACATGGTCTACTGAGAGCTCTGCTGCCAAAGGTCTTTTCATCTCAAAGATTCCACTCAACAGAGGCATTTGGAAACAGTTGAAAAACATTTCAATAACTATATTTAAAAAAATACATTTGCAGCCACATGCAAGTTACATCAATTAATTAAAGGCATGAATATTATTAAAATACCTAAAAAAATCTAAACCTTTTTAGTAGAGCTTAATGACTGCATTCAAATTGATACAATTGCAACAGATGTGCCAGACTATAGACACAAAAAGCTGGAGTAACTCAGCAGGACCGGCAGCATCTGCGGAGAGATGGAATGGGTGACGTTTCGGGTCGAGACCCTTCTTCAGACTTCAGATGCTGCCTGTCCCATTGAGTCACTCTAGCATTTTGTGTATATCTTCAGTGTAAACCACCATCTGCAGTTCGCTCCTACACATCCTCAGACTGAGGTGCAGCTGGGGTGTGAGATATAAAATGTAACCAGCCCCATAGCTCAGTGTAAACAGAAACCATGCTGCACTGAACGGCACTGGGATATTGTGGACGTGGCTGGCTTGGCTATTGGTCAGTGAATATGCAACAGGTTAGGAACGGTCGAACACTTAGGAATTAGTGCGAGCCTGTAAACGTGCACAGAATGGGCAGGTCACCATCGGTGTGATGCAGTCCAACATGGTGAATCTAGCAAAAGATAGACACAAAAAGCTGGAGTAACTCAGCGGGTCAGCCAGCATATCTGGAGAAAAGGAATAGGTGACGTTTCGGGTCGAGACCCTTGTTAAGACTGAGAATCAGGGGAAAGGTTCTACTGACTCCATTAATACCTCACGCTGCCTCGGCAAGGCCAGCAGCATAATCAAGGACGTGTCGCACCCTGGCCACTCCCTCTTCTCCCCTCTCCCATCAGGCAAAAGGTATAGAAGTGTGAAACGTACACCTCCAAATTCAGGGAGAATTTCTTCCCAGCTGTTATCAGGCAACTGAATCATCCTACCACAACCAGAGAGCAGTGCTGAACTACTATCTACCTCATTGGTGACCCTCGGACTATCCTTGATCGGACTTTGCTGGCTTTACCGTGCACTAAATGTTATTCCCTTATCATGCATCTGTACACTGTAAATGAATAGATTGTAATCATGTATTGTCTTTCTGCTGACTGGTTAGCACGCAACAAAAGCTTTTCACTGTACCTCGGTACATGTGACAATAAACGAAACGAAACTAAACTAAACTGAACTAAACTGAAATAAACTAAAGTGAAACTAGAGATATAGACGATGATATAAAGAGATATAGAACAATTGAATGAAGGATAAGCAGAAAGTAACGATGATCAAGGAAAAGTGCAGACCACAATGGTCCATTGTTGGCTGTGGGCCAGGTGATGACTGTGAAACTCAACAGGATGACAGTGAAACTAGTAGGACGACTAGGGTGGGGAAGGGATGGAAGGATGAGTTGACCAGGGACTTGTGAAAGGGAACGGAGTCTGCGGAACGTGGAAAGGGGTGGAGATGGGAAGTTGTGACCACTGGTGGGATCCTATTGGAGGTGGCGAAAATGTCAGAGGATTATGTTCTGTATGTGATGGCTGATGGGGTGGAAGCTGAGGACTCATTCCTTCCCACCCAAACCACCCCCTCCCCAGGTACCTTCCCCAGCAACCGCAGGAGATGCAACACCTGTCTCGACTCTGTCCAGGGACCACGGCAGTCCTTTCAGGTGAGGCAGAGGTTCATTGCACATCTTCCAACCTCATCTAGGTGTGGACTACCGTATATCGGCGAGACCAAGCGCAGATTGGACGATCGCTTCGCTGAATGCATTCGCTCAGCTGGCCTTGGCCAACACGATCTCCCAGTTGCCAAATACTTTAAGTCCCCCTCCCATTCCCATACTGACCTTTCTGTCCTGGGCCTACCTCCACTGTCACAGTGAGGCCAAATGCAAATTGAAGGAACAGGACCTGATCTTTTGCTTGGGCAGCTTACAACCCAGCGGTATGATTATTGATTTCTCTAACTTTAAGTAACCCCTGCATCCCCTCTCTCTCTCTCCGTGCCTCCCCCACTCTAGTCATCGTACTAGTTTCACTATCGTCCTGTTGAGTTTTATTGCGTGTTTAACATGTTCTCACTTAGCCCACAGCCAACGATGGACCATTGTGGGCTCCATCTTCCCTTGACCATCATTACTTTTTGCGTTTCTTTCATCCATTTGTTACATATCTCTTTATATCCGTCCATGTCTCTCGATTCAAGGTAGCTCAATGATGACAAACTTGCACTTGTCGGTTTAAACTTGTTTAAACCAGCTTCTGCAGTTCCACTGCTTCTACAGTGACGTTGCAATTTTGTCATCATTGAGCTACCTCGAAGGCAAAGGAACTCTCTTTGGCTCTTGCCTGAGGAGCATCTCCATCGGTCACTGGATGGCTGACGTTCCACCTTGCACAGGTGGGACAGTGGAATACAGAGCACCTTGCAGCAGTGCTGGCAGCAGCAACTCATTGAAAGGTGTGGGCAGACATCTCCAGCATTCTTGAAATACAGTCTTCTTCTTTTGTGTCCATCGTCCATGTTTCAAATGTTACATCGCTGTCATCGTCCGTCCTGAAAAGGGCGCAAGCTTCCGGCGACAATCAGTGGGAGCCGTCACTTGTACAATAGATGATGGTGGCAGCAGAATTAGCTCAGGACACTTCCAGTTTCCAGCCCCGCCACGTGGACGCTTCTGCTTTGGGGCCCTTGAAAGGCAGTGGCAGCAGCAATTAGGGAAGCAAAGGCCTCAAGAGAAGGTCCTTGCCTCTCGGCAACCTGCTCAGAGCAGACTCTAAACCCCAAGTGTGCTCGGGCTTGGCTTCCGGATAAATGACTTGCGTTGGTGTAGAGTTTTGGATCAATCACGAGTCATACTGTTGATAAACGTTCACTCCATTGCAAATTCACCGTGACAATTTTCTTTTAAAAGAATAATTAAAAGTCTAATTTCGATTTACACAAATTCAGTGTTGTTTCTAAAGCTTTGCTAAAGAGATGCAATTGGAAAGCCTCCCTGGGAGTACACTGAGAGGACTCACAGTTATCCTGTGATTTCCCTCGTATCTGGGAGGCCACTCAGTACACTCGCTCTAACAAGAATGAGCTTGTAATGTGACAGGTAGTATAAGAAAATAACTGCAGATGCTGGTACAAATCGAAGGTATTTATTCACAAAATGCTGGAGTAACTCAGCAGGTCAGGCAGCATCTCAGGAGAGAAGGAATGGGTGACGTTTCGGGTCGAGACCCTTCTTCAGACGAGCAATTCTAATTCTTCTCTATCACAGCTCTCTTGTATTAGTATTATAAAGTCATGTTGCAGAGAAACAGATGTTTCTGCCCACCGTGCCTACGCCAACCATTAAATACTATTGTTCTTGTCAGTATCATCTTATTTGATCAACAGTCATGGTCGCAACATCTTCTCAGCCTTCTTCACATCCTCCTACACTCTTTAGAAGTTATCCAACTTTCACTCTTCCTTGCTGAAAGCTACTGAGCCAAAACTTGGATTCATCACGTGTGGGAAGGAACTGCAGATGCTGGTTTACACTGAAGATAGACACAAAAAGCTGGAGTAACTCAGCGGGTCACAAATCTGCCTGATGCGCTGAGTTACTCCAGGTATATATGAATGCCGGGCAGAATGACACTCGGCTGCTAATAAAGAGAAGAAAGACCACCAAGGATGGCCAATTCCCACTCCAGCACAGGTGGAATACTCCAGAGAATGAGGCTGTGGAAAGTGATTCTGGTAACTCAGGGCGGCACGGTGGCGCAGCGGTAGAGTTGCTGCCTTACAGCGAATGCAGCGCCGGAGACTCAGGTTCGATCCTGACTACGGGCGTCGTCTGTACGGAGTTTGTACGTTCTCCCCGTGACCTGCGTGGGTTTTCTCCTGGATCTTCGGTTTCCTCCCACACTCTAAAGACGTACAGGTTTGTAGGTTAATTGACTGGGTAAATGTCAAAATTGTCCCTAGTGGGTGTAGGATAGTGTTAATGTGCGGGGATCACTGGGCGGCACGGACTCGGTGGGCCTGTTTCCGTGCTGTATCTCCAAATCTAAATCTAAATCTAAAAGCTGCATGCAACCCTTTACCAGGAATGCCCACCACACTTCAAACTTTGTTTCTGATCAATCACTTTGATTCTAAAGTTTATGCCGCCTGACATTCAATTTTTAAAAAAATGTGTTTTTTGATTCAATATGAGTCAGTATATGTCAAAAAATAACCTGGAACAGAGGTGGTTCAAAGCATAACATAAACATTGAAAGATTTTTTTGCAACCTGTTCCTGTGTCCCAGGAGAGTAAGTCTCATCTTTGTGTCACACTAAAGTGTTTTAAATTAGTGCCTCCACTTCTCCAAATAAAGTAAACAATGATGTTCAAGAATGATTGTACTATCATTTTCACTGACCAGTTATTAGGTGCAATTGCTGCAAAAAAACCATGAGAGCGATGTCTTGGTTTTAATGTGTAGGAAAAACACTGCAGATGCTGGTTAAAATCGAAGGTAGACACAAAAAGCTGGAGTAACTCAGCGGGCCAGGCAGCATCTCAGGAGAGAAGGAATGGGTCACAAAAAGCTGGAGTAACTCAGCGGGCCAGGCAGCATCTCAGGAGAGAAGGAATGGGTCACAACATTCCTTCTCTCCCTAGATGCTGCCTGACCCGCTGAGTTACTCCAGCTTTTTGTGCCTACCTTCATTAGGTTTAATCATCTCCTCATTCAGCTCCAATGACTTATTTGGCATTAAGTTGATGGCTACATAATTCGTTAACTGCCCCAACAAAATCACATCTCATAATCACTGTTTGTGGAACTTCATTCCTCACAATACAATTTATAACAGCAAAAAAATTATCAATTTATTAAATGGTCTGATGAAGGGTCTCGACCCATTGCTTCTATCCAGAGATGCTGCTTGTCCCACTGAGTTACTCCAGCATTTTGTATCTATCGGTATAAACCAGCATCTGCAGTTCCTTCCTACACAATGTATTAATTGTGCTGAAGGTACTGGGGATATTAAATACTCTCAATCTTATTTTAATTTTCTCATAAAAATTGGTCAAGTAACATGCCGATGATAGGAATCTCAGAAGTATTAACCTTGTTTTTGCTTTTAACTGTTTTCTTCGGTTTTAGACTCTTCTCCCCTTTCTCCTCCCTCAGGTTTGCCCAGCTCAGACCTTCTCCCGATCTTCATCTACCTTTATACCTTGTCCCCTTCTCGAACCAGTCACTAAAGTCCTCCCCTACCTGTTCCTCATCAGTACCACAAACGGTGCATGTGCAATGTGGACACACGGAACTGCAGATGCTGGCTGTCAAAAAAAGGCAACAAATATTGGAATAAATCAGCGAGTCAGGCAGCTTATTTGGAGAACACGGATAGGCAACATTTCAGTTTGGGACCCTTCTTCAGACTGATAATAGCAGGGGGAGAAAGCTGGAAGAAATCCAGGGGCAGGCAAGTGATAGGTAGACAAAATATGTAGGAAGGAACTGCAGAGGGATGGGAGAGGGGAGAAGAGGGAGTGGCCAGGGTGCGACTCGTCCTTGATTATGCTGCTGGCCTTGCCGAGGCAGCGTGAGGCGTGGCTGTGTTCTGCAGCTGCGGCTCACCGGCAGTCTCTCCGTTTTTTGGTGTTTTTTTGTCATTGTCGTTGTTAAATGTACGTTTTGTTTTATTTTTAATTCTGTGTATGTAGGGGGGTGGTGGGGGGGTTGGGGGAAACCTTTTTTTAAATCTCCTCCTCAACGGAGATGCGACCTTTACCGTGTCGTATCTCCGTTCGCGCTACGGCCTAACATCGTGGAGTCGGCGGCCTCCAGCTGGGATCGACCTCAAAGACTCCGGTCGCAGGGCCTGGACTTACCATCTCGGAGGCTTCGGCCGTGGGCCCTGCGGACCGCAACATCGGGAGTTCGCAGGTCCCTGGCTGGCGACCGGCTTTGGGAGCTCCAGCCGTAGCAGCTTCGACCACCCCGAAGCGCGAGGTATGATCGACCCACCCGCAGGCCCTTCATCGCCCTGCGTGGCTCGGCCGCAGCACTTTCCATCGCCCGGTGGGGGCTCAGGACTTTCATCGGCCTGCTCGGCTCGGCCCTGGGACTTTCCATCGCCCGGTGGGGGCTTCAAGGGGTTGGGAGCCTCGATCGCCTCGTGGCGCCACGGGAGAAGAATGAGGAGGAGATAAGACTTTGCCTTCCATCACAGTGAGGGTATGCCTGGAGCAATCACTGTGATGGCTGTTTTGTGTAAAAAATTGTATCTGTGTGTCTTGTGCTTTTTGATGTCTGCTGCCGGACCCTGACGTGAGAGGACGCTGGCGTTGAGTATTCGCCGCTTTTCCGTCAGGATAGTTTGTCTGTTTGTTTCTATGTTAATTGTATTTGTAAAGCGCTTTGAGCATGTGATAAGGCGCTATACAAAATAAATATATTATTATTATTATTATTAAATGGAGTCAATGGAACCTTTCCCCTGATTCTCAGTCTGAACAAGGGTCTCGACCCGAAACGTCACCTATTCCTTTTCTTCAGAGATGCTGTCTGACCCACTGAGTTACTCCAGCTTTTTGAGTCTGTCTTAAGTGATGGGTGGATACAGGCATAGGGGGTTTTGATAGGCAGATAATTAAACAAAGACCAGTGATGAAATAATATAAAACGTATAGAATATAAAAGACCAGTGATGAAATAATATAAAATGTGAATAAGGAGATAAGGATGGAAGAAATGTGAAAGATGAAGCCAAAAGAATGAGATGGGGGCAAGGAGACCGGCCATAACAGATGGCTCCCAAGGAAGAGAGGGGGGGAAAAGGGTGGGGTGGGGGGGGGGGGGGGGGGGATTGTGGTGATTGTAGGTTAATTACCTAAAATTGTAGAATTCAATGTTCATGGCAGTGGGTTGTAAACTGGCGATGTGGAATATGAGGTGCTGTCCTTCCAGTTTACGTGTGGCCTCACCTCGGCAATGGAGGACAGTGTGGGAGCAGGATGGGGAGTTAAAATAGTTAACAATCAGACAATCCAACAGGCCTTGGCGGACCGAGCGCGTGCTCGGCAAAATGGCCGCCTGGTCCACGCTCGGCCTCGCCGATGTAACGGAGGCCACATTGGGATTACCAAATGCAGTGGGTGAGCTTGGAAGAGGGGCATGTGAACGTCTGCCTCACCTGGAATGCCTGCTAAGCTCCCCGGGCGGATGAGAGGGAGGGGGAGAGGGACCGGGTGTTACATCTCCTGGGATCGCAGGGAAAGTACCTGGGGAAGGGGTGGTGTAAGTGGGAAGCTATGATTGAGCCAAGGAGTTGCAGTGGGAGCGGTCTCTGCAGAAAGTGGAAAGGGGTGGGGATGGGACAATGGGACTGGCAGTGGGACCGTGTTGAAGGCTGTGGAAATGTCAGAGAACACATTGAAGACACCAAAAGTGATGGAGACATTTCTGATGTGCTCCTGATGTGACCTCCTTTGCCGGTGTGAGGTGACATGTAAACTACAGGAACAAAACTTCATATTCCACTTGGGTAGCTGACAACCCAATGTGTGAACATTGAAATCTCCAGTTAACTAACTAACAAACATCCTCCATTTTGCGCTCTGTTCCTTGTGTCCTATCGGGATGCCCACCCATTTTGCGCTCTGTTCCTTGTGTCCTATCGGGATGCCCACCCATTTCCACCTTTCCCTCTTCCCCCATCCCCTTTCACCCATTTTCTTTCCTCTGGTTTCACGTTTCAAGCCTCTTTTATCCTCATCTCCTCAATCACACACTTCTGGTCTTTTCATCTTTGGCCTTTGTCCAATTATCTGCCAATCAAAATACCCCTTCACCTGTACCCATCTATCACTTGCCAGGAGAGACACAAAATGCCGGAGTAACTCTGCAGGACAGGAAGCATCTCTGGAGAGGAGGAATGGGTGACATTTCATGTCGAGACCCTTCTTCAGACTTCAGACCCCAGTCTGAAGAAGGGTTTCGATCCAAAACATCACCCATCCCTTCTCTCTAGAGATGCTTCCTGTCCTGTAGAGTTACTCCAGCATTTCCTGTGTATCTTCAGTATAAACCAGCAGCTGGAGTTCCTTCCTACACCTATTGTTTGCCAGGCTTTGCTCTGCTCCCACCTTTCTTCCAGTTTTCAGCCCCACCACTGTTAGTCTGAACAAGTGCCCCAACCCAAAATGTCGCCCATCTATGTTCTCCAGGGATGCTGCCTGACCTGCTGAGTTACTCCAGCACAGTGCACCTTTTTTGGTGCATGTACAAGATTTATTCTCTGCCTCAGAAGGCAGTGAAGGCCAATTCTCTGAATGCATTCAAGAGAGAGCTAGATAGAGCTCTTAAGGATAGCGGAGTCAGGGGGTATGGGGAGAAGGCATGAACGGGGTACTGATTGTGAATGATCGGCCAAGATCACATTGAATGGCAGTGCTGGCTCGATGGGCCAAATGGCCTCATCCTGCACCTATTGTCTATTATCTATTGTTTATTGTTTATTTGGGAGAATAGCAGCACTCTGCATCCTAAGGTGTATCCTAAGGTGATGGAGCCCCTTGGACTACTGTTTGTTCGGAATGGGTGACTTTTATGCCTTAAAGGCATAACGTTGCACGTACGGGCCACACTTAGAGACTCAAGCACATCATTCAATCTGTTATGTCGTTATAGTACAAGGGAAAGGTTGAACTATTAAAGGAAGGAGAGCTCTCGGAGAAGGTTTTGAAATGTGTGTCAACAAAGCCTTTCTAGATGGGTATAGAAGACTGGAAAATCAAAATAGTGTTTGTGACAAGCTGGTCAACAATCCCTGTTTAAAGGCAGCTTTTCTCACCATTATCTCATCCATGTGCATAGGATCATGCAATGCATGAATTAATGGCTACGTTTCCTTGCGGAGCATAGCTGACTTTGCTATAATGTTGTTTATGTTGCCCTGCAAACTTAAATAGCATTGTATAAATAGAAAAGTATTCCCACAGCATTATCTGATCTCGGGAAGGGAGGTAGCAATGACTTGAGTATTTACTTTAAATCAAATGTCAAACAAAAAAAAATCGGGGGCCAGCTCTGCATCCTACATATCAATTCTTTAAACATCTGAGTAAGATTCTCTAATCCTCATTCGGAAAAAAAAGAGAGTTTGAGGGTTCCCCATTATGACATGCCATATTGAAATGATAACCTGAAAGCACAAATGAATGATAATCAATTGGATTGGGTCTTCGGCAGCAGATTCATACGTTTATAAGTTCATGAGTTATTGGAGCAGAATTAGACTATTCGGCCCTTCAAGTCTACTCCGCCATTCAATCATGGCTGATCTATCATTCACACTCTCCTACCTTCTCCCCTGACACCCTTTCTAATCATGAATCTATCAATCTCCACCTTAAAAATATCTATTGACGGCCTCCACAGCCTTCTGTGGCAATGAATTCCACAGATTCACCACCCTCTGATTAAAGAAATTCCTCCTCATCCCCTTCCGAAAGGTAGGTCCTTTTATTCTGAGGCTATGATCTCTGGTCCCAGATTGGCTGGTACCTCGTGGATATCCATTGCTTGGCATAGTGCTCTACTGTAAAACTCTGGCACGCCTGGTCCCCAACCTACAATTACCTGAAGTATGGTCCTATCGTTAGTTCATGGTTCATGCATTAACTGGAGCCCTCCTCCCTTGAAACCCATCAACAGCAGGCTAAGCCATGTCCCCCAAGTTCACTGGCAGTCAAACCTGTTAAAGAAATTCACATGCCTGTCACACTGACAAACACTGACAAATATTCAAAAACTATAAAACATAAACCAAACTATTAAACATTTAAAAAATGATTAAAGATGTGAACAGCTATGAAACTTTAAAAAGATGGTAGAAAAACCCACAAAAGAACCAAAAAAGGCAATCAACAGTTTACATTACTTACATAGCTAATTAAATATTTTTTAAGTTAACTCAATTAATTAAATAAGTGTACATTAACTAACCTGCCTCGCGTTCATTGTTCTCCTTTGAAGTGGATGGAGTAGGTGGAGTTTCCGATGTAATTGCTGCGAAATTGCAGGAGGTGTATAGATCATTGGTCCATTGTCAGAATGGTAGCAACAAGGACCTGTTGGGAACTTTGGGCCTTCTGTGTTACTGTGACTGCCTCTCAGAAATTATGTGAATTGTCAATTTTTTTTTGCCACAAGTAAACCATTGGCCAGTCCGAAGAAGGGTCTCGAACCCAAAACGTCACCCGTTCCTTCTCTCCAGAGATGCTACCTGTCCCACTGAGTTACTCCAGCCTTTTGTGTCGAGCTATTGGCCTAACATGTGTTATCATGTCCATGTGGAAGAAGTTAACAAACAACCGGTGAGAACCAACTTGTGATTGAATCATGGTATTAGTATGTACAGGCTGCTGATTAGAGTCACTGAACAAAAGAAGGCAAGGCTGATGTTCCCAACTCTGACCTCCACCGTCTAACCAATCTGCCAAGTTATGCAGCAACTTTCCCCTAACCTTAATGTTTTAATGTCAAAAGTTGATGAGAAATAAGTACATTTTTTTTCAAACAGCCCTCTGTTTTTTTCACCTAGATTTGTCATTATAACTTGGAGGCACATCACTAATTCCAAGGATAATTTTGTGTTTATCTTCGCAGTAAATTGAGACGTTATGTGTGGGAAGGAACTGCAGATGTTGGTTTACAATGAAGATAGAAACAAAATGCTGGAGTAACTCAGCAGGACAGGCAGTGTCTCTGGAGAGAAGGAATAGGTGATGTTTCGGGTCGAAATGTCACCCATTCACCTCCAGAGATGCTGCCTGTCCCACTGAGTTACTCCAGCAATGTCCTGCTGAGTTACTCCAGCAATGTCGTGTCTAAATTGAGAAGTTAGTTTTGCTAGGCAAAAGTTAAATGCAAATGCGTGGATGAAAATAGCCAACTTTGGGAATCCTGGCAAATGGATTGGAAGCAAGCCCCGTTTGAAGTTGTTTGAATTCAAGTGAGATCAATGCGGAAATACTCTCAGCATTTGTGTTTTTTTCTCTGCTGTTCTCACAGAGGCATCAGTTGAAAACCTTGGATGTGCTGATGTGCAAACGAGCGGCGTGTCAGTGAAGAGCTGGGGTACCTTGCAGACTGCCTGCTAACAGGAATGTAAATGTGAAAAGGTAATACTCGTCAGCTGCTGACAAGTCTAAATGGCCCTTTTTAGCTCACTGTGAGGAACTGTCATGAGGAAACATTAAAATGCAGATCTCGACAGCTGAAACTGCCATGAACATCATTATCAGCAAATGGTGTAAGTATCTTCGTCATGATTCCACCAGTTTAGTAAATGCATTCAACATTTTTTTTTTGTTTCCAGCAGTCTTCAGATGAAGAGCTGTCAGAAAATAACAACACAGGGTTTCTGTTGCTGGATCGCTGCCGCTTGGAGAGGTGCCGAGTTAGCTACTCGACAGACGGCAGCTGCAGGGAACTGTTCCGACTGATCCCCTCTCGCCCTAGTAACAGTGGCCTTATAAGGAAGGGCAGCACCCAACGCCAGCCTTCTCGTGGGGACTCCACCCGCGGAGGAAGACCACCTGGCATACAAGGAAAGGCGGGAATGCCCCGCGAGCGGGAGTAGATTGCCACTGCTGCAGGCCGCGACTGCCCAATGATGACAATAGACAATAGACAATAGGTGCAGGAGGAGGCCATTCGGCCAGTCGAGCCAGCACTGCCATTCAATGTGATCATGGCTGATCATTCTCAATCAGTACCCCGTTCCTGCCTTCTCCCCATACCATATAATCATATAACCATATAACCATATAACAACTACAGCACGGAAACAGGCCCGTTCGGCCCTACCAGTCCACGCCGACCACTCTCCCTGACCTAGTCTCATCTACCTGCACTCAGACCATAACCCTCCAATCCCCTCCTATCCATATACCTATCCAATTTACTCTTAAATAATAAAATCGAACCTGCCTCCACCACTTCCACCGGAAGCCCATTCCATACAGCCACCACCCTCTGAGTAAAGAAGTTACCCCTCATGTTACCCCTAAACTTTTGTCCCTCAATTCTGAAGCTATGTCCCCTTGTTGGAATCTTCCCCACTCTCAAAGGGAAAAGCCTACCCACGTCAACTCTGTCCGTCCCTCTCAAAATTTTTAAAACCTCTATCAAGTCCCCCCTCAACCTTCTACGCTCCAAAGAATAAAGACCCAACCTGCTCAACCTCTCTCTGTAGCTTAAGTGCTGAAACCCAGGCAACATTCTAGTAAATCTCCTCTGTACCCTCTCCATTTTGTCGACATCCTTCCTATAATTTGGCAACCAGAACTGCACACCATACTCCAGATTCGGCCTCACCAATGCCCTGTACAATTTTAACATTACATCCCAACTTCTATACTCGATGCTCTGATTTATAAAGGCAAGCATACCAAACGCCTTCTTCACCACCCTATCCACATGAGATTCCACCTTCAGGGAACAATGCACAGTTATTCCCAGATCCCTCTGTTCCACTGCATTCCTCAATTCCCTACCATTTACCCTGTACGTCCTATTTTGATTTGTCCTACCAAAATGCAGCACCTCACACTTATCAGCATTAAACTCCATCTGCCATCTTTCAGCCCACCCTTCCAAAAGGCCCAAGTCTCTCTGTAGACTTTGAAACTCTACTTCATTATTAACTACACCACCTATCTTAGTATCATCTGCATATTTACTAATCCAATTTGCCACACCATCATCCAGATCATTAATGTAAATGACAAACAACAGTGGACCCAACACAGATCCTTGGGGTACTCCACTAGACACTGGCCTCCAACCTGACGTAAAATTGTCAACCATTACCCTCTGGTATCTCCCATTCAGCCATTGTTGAATCCATCTTGCAACCTCACTATTAATACCCAACGATTTAACCTTCTTAATCAACCTTCCATGTGGAACCTTGTCAAATGCCTTACTGAAGTCCATATAGACAACATCCACAGCCTTGCCCTTATCAATTTCCCTGGTAACCTCTTCAAAAAATTCAAGAAGATTAGTCAAACACGACCTTCCAGGCACAAATCCATGTTGACTGTTTCTAATCAGGCCTTGTTTATCCAAATAATTATATATATTGTCCCTAAGTATCTTTTCCATTAATTTTCCCACCACTGACGTCAAACTAACAGGTCTATAATTGCTAGGTTTACTTTTAGAACCTTTTTTAAACAAAGGCACAACATGCGCAATGCGCCAATCTTCCGGCACCATCCCCGTTTCTAATGACGTTTGAAATATTTCCGTCATAGCCCCTGCTATTTCTGCACTAACTTCCCTCAATGTCCTAGGGAATATCCTATCAGGACCTGGAGACTTATCCACTTTTATATTTTTCAAAAGTGTCCGTACCTCCTCTTCTTTAATCCTCATAATTTCCATCACTACTCTACTTGTTTCGCTTACCTCACATAATTCAATATCCTTCTCCTCGGTGAATACCGAGGAAAAGAAATTGTTTAATATCTCCCCCATTTCTTCCGGCTCAGCACATAGCTGTCCACTCTGACTCTCTAATGGACCAATTTTATCCCTCGCTTTCCTTTTGCTATTGACATATCTGTAGAACCCCTTGGGGTTTACTTTTACATTACTTGCCAAAGCAGCCTCATATCTTTTTTTCGCTTTTCTAATTTCCTTCTTAAGATTCCTTTTACATTCTTTATATTCCTCAAGAACCTCATTTACTCCCTGCCGCTTATATTTATTGTATATCTCCCTCTTTTTCCGAACCAAGTGTCCAATTTCCCTGGAAAACCACGGCTCTTTCAAATTATTATTCTTTCCTTTCCACCGAACAGGGACATAAAGACTCTGTACTCTCAAAATTTCACCTTTAAATATCCTCCATTTCTCTATTATATCCTTTTCATAAAACAAAAAATTCCATTTCACTCCTTTTAAATCCTTTCTCATCTCCTCAAAATTAGCCTTTCTCCAATCCAAAATCTCAACCCTTGGTCCAGATTTGACCTTCTCCATAATTATATTGAAACTAATGGCATTGTGATCACTAGACCCAAAGTGCTCCTCAACACATACCTCCGTCACCTGACCCATCTCATTTCCTAACAGGAGGTCCAACACTGCCCCTTCTCTAGTAGGTACCTCTACGTATTGCTGCAAAAAACTATCCTGCACACATTTTACAAACTCCAAACCATCCAGCCCTTCAAAAGAATGTGATTCCCAGTCTATATACGGAAAATTGAAATCACCCACAATCACTACTCTGTGCTTACTACTAATATCTGCTATCTCCTTACATATTTGCTCTTCCAATTCTCGTTCCCTATTTGGCGGTCTATAATACACACCTATAAGTGTTGCTAAACCTTTCTCATTTCTGAGTTCCACCCGAACAGCCTCCCTAATCGAGCCTTCTAGTCTGTCCTGCCAAAGCACTGCTGTGATATCCTCCATGACAAGCAATGCAACACCCCCACCTCTTGCCCCTCCGATTCTATCACATCTGAAACAATGAAATCCTGGAATATTTAATTGCCAATCGCAACCCTCCTGCAACCATGTTTCACTGATCGCCACAACATCATACTTCCAGATGTCAATCCAGGCTCTAAGCTCATCCACCTTTCTTACAATGCTCCTAGCATTAAAATATACACATTTAAGGGACCCATCATTTCTTATTCTCAGTTTATTTCTTTTCACTTCTTTCTCTCCTACATATTGGGTCTGAGTGTTTCCCTTTTCTGCCTCCTGCCTCACACACTGCCTATTAGCTATCTGTGTTTGAGTCCCTCCCCCCAACCGTACTAGTTTAAAGTCTCCGCAATTACCTTAGCAAATCTCCCCGCCAGGATATTGGTTCCTCTCAGGTTCAGATGCAACCCGTCCTTTTTGTACAGGTCATACTTCCCCCAGAAGAGGTCCCAATGATCCAGAAACTTGAATCCCTGCTCCCTGCACCAGTCCCTCGGCCACGTATTTATCCTCCACCTCACTCCATTCCTATTCTCACTATCACGTGGCACAGGCAGTAAGCCTGAGATTATTGCTTTGGAAGTCCTTTTATTTAACTCTCTTCCTAGCCCCCTAAATTCTCCTTTCAGGACCTCTTCCCTTATCCTACCTATATTGTTGGTACCTATATGTACCACGACCTCTGGCTCCTCTCCCTCCCCTTTCAGGATATCCTGGACACGCTCAGACACATCCCGGACACTGGCACCAGGGAGGCAAACCACCATCCGGGTCTCCCGACTGCGTCCACAGAATCGCCTATCTGACCCCCTCACTATAGAGTCCCCTATTACTATCGCTCTCCTCTTCCTTTCCCTACCCTTCTGAGCAACAGGGCCGGACTCCTTGCCAGAGGCCCGGGCACCGTCGCTGCCCCCAGGTAGGCTGTTCCCCTCAACAGTACTTAAACAGGAGTACTTATTTCCAAGGGGTACAGCCACCGGGATACCCCCTGACTCCGCTATCCTTAAGAGCTCTATCTAGCTCTCTCTTGAATGCATTCAGAGAATTGGCCTCCACTGCCTTCTGAGGCGGAGAATTCCACAGATTTACAACTCTCTGACTGAAAAAGTTTTTCCTCATCTCAGTTCTAAATGGCCTACCCCTTATTCTTAAACTGTGGCCCCTGGTTCTGGACTCCCCCAACATTGGGAACATGTTTCCTGCCTCTAACGTTTCCAACCCCTTAATAATCTTATACGTTTCGATAAGATCTCCTCTCATCCTTCTAAATTCCAGTGTATACAAGCCTAGTTGATCCAGTCTTTCAACATACGACAGTCCCGCCATTCTGGGAATTAACCTAGTAAACCTACGCTGCACGCCCTCAATAACAAGAATATCCTTCCTCAAATTTGGAGACCAAAACTGCACACAGTACTCCAGGTGCGGTCTCACTAGGGCCCTGTACAACTGCAGAAGGACCTCTTTACTCCTATACTCAACTCCTCTTGTTATGAAGGCCAACATTCCATTGGCTTTCTTCACTGCCTGCTGTACCTGCATGCTTCCTTTCAGTGACTGATGCACTAAAACACCCAGATCACGTTGTACGTCCCCTTTTCCTAACTTGACACCATTCAGATAATACTCTGCCTTCCTATTCTTACCACCAAAGTGGATAACCTCACACTTATCCACATTAAACTACATCTGCCATGCATCTGCCCACTCACACAACCTGTCCAAGTCACCTTGCAACCTCATAGCATCTTCCTCACAGTTCACGCTACCACCCAGCTTTGTATCATCTGCAAATTTGCTAATGGTACTTTTAATCCCTTCATCCAAGTCATTAATGTATATTGTAAATAGCTGCGGTCCCAGCACCGAGCCTTGCGGTACCCCACTAGTCACTGCCTGCCATTCTGAAAGGGACCCATTTATCCCCACTCTTTGCTTTCTGTCTGTCAACCAATTTTCTATCCATGTGATGATACTAAGCTGGGGGGTAGTGTGAATTGTGAGGAAGATGCAATAAGGCTGCAGGGTGACTTGGACAGGTTGTGTGAGTGGGCGGATACATGGCAGATGCAGTTTAATGTAGATAAGTGTGAGGTTATTCACTTTGGAAGTAAGAATAGAAAGGCAGATTATTATCTGAATGGTGTCAAGTTAGGAGGAGGGGGAGTTCAACGAGATCTGGGTGTCCTAGTGCATCAGTCAATGAAAGGAAGCATGCAGGTACAGCAGGCAGTGAAGAAAGCCAATGGAATGTTGGGGGCCTTCGTAACAAGAGGAGTTGAGTATAGGAGCAAAGAGGTCCTTCTACAGTTGTACCGGGCCCTGGTGAGACCGCACCTGGAGTACTGTGTGCAGTTTTGGTCTCCAAATTTGAGGAAGGATATTCTTGCTATGGAGGGCGTGCAGCGTAGGTTCACTAGGTTAATTCCCGGAATGGCGGGACTGTCGTATGTTGAAAGGCTGGAGCGATTGGGCTTGTATACACTGGAATTTAGAAGGATGAGGGGGGATCTTATTGAAACGTATAAGATAATTAGGGGATTGGACACATTAGAGGCAGGAAACATGTTCCCAATGTTGGGGGAGTCCAGAACAAGGGGCCACAGTTTAAGAATAAGGGGTAGGCCATTTAGAACGGAGATGAGGAAGAACTTTTTCAGTCAGAGAGTGGTGAAGGTGTGGAATTCTCTGCCTCAGAAGGCAGTGGAGGCCAGTTCGTTGGATGCTTTCAAGAGAGAGCTGGATAGAGCTCTTAAGGATAGCGGAGTGAGGGGGTATGGGGAGAAGGCAGGAACGGGATACTGATTGAGAGTGATCAGCCATGATCGCATTGAATGGCGGTGCTGGCTCGAAGGGTTGAATGGCCTACTCCTGCACCTATTGTCTATTGTCTATTGTCTATAGTACCCTATCTCAAATACCATGTGCTCTAATTTTGCCCACTAATATCCTATGTGGAACCTTGTCGAAGTCTTTCTGAAAGTCAAGGTACACCACATCCACCGGCTCTCCCCTGTCAATTTTCCTAGTTACATCCTCAGAAAATTCCAGTAGATTAGTCAAGCATGATTTCCCCTTCGTAAATCCATGCTGACTCGGAACGATCCTGTTACTACTATCCAAATGCTCCGCAATTTCGTCTTTTATAATTGACTCCAGCATCTTCCCCACCACTGATGTCAGACTAACTGGTCTATAATTTCCTGTTTTCTCTCTCCCTCCTTTCTTAAAAATTGGGACAACATTAGCTACCCTCCAATCCACAGGAACTGATCCTGAATCTATAGAACATTGGAAAATGATCACCAATGCGTCCACAATTTCAAGCGCCACCTCCTTAAGTATGGCCCGATGTGGATCAGGAGTGAAAGCAATCAAAGTGCGGTGGGTGTAAGGAGCAAGTTGCCAGATGAGGTAGGGACTATCCCAACATTTAAGAAACAATTAGACAGGTCCATGGATAGGACAGGTTTGGAGGGATATGGACCAAACACGGGCAGGTGGGACTAGTGCAGCTGGGACATGTGGGCCGGTGTGGGCAAGTTGGGCCGAAGGGCCTGTTTCCATGCTGTATGACTCCATGACTCTCTGCGAGTACTTGCTGAGAAGGCATACTTGGTAAGGAAATTACCGCCGATAAGTTGGTTATTTGACCACGGCAGTAAAAATGAGTCTGAAGAAGGGTCTCGACCCGAAATGTCACCCATTCCTTCTATCCAGAGATGCTGCCTGTCCCGCTGAGTTACTCCAGCACTTTGTGTCTATCTTCAGTATAAACCAGCATCTGCAGTTCCTTCCTACACATTACTCATTCTTCTGGTCTGTATCGATATTTAGGGTGGCACGGTGGCGCAGCGGTAGAGTTGCTGCCTTACAGCGAATGCAGCGCCGGAGACCCGGGTTCGATCCTGACTGCGGGTGCTGTCTGTACGGAGTTTGCACGTTTTCCCCGTGACCTGCGTGGGTTTTCTCCGAGATCTTCGGTTTCCTCCAAAACTCCAAAGACGTAAAGGTTTGTAGGTTAATTGACTTGGTATAAATGTAAATTGTCCCTAGTGTGTGTCAGATAGTGTTTATCCATGATAGCGGGGATCACAGTTCGGCGCAGATCCGGTGGGCCAAAGGGCCTGTTTCCGCGCTGTATCTCTAATCTAAACTATTAGAACCATTTTACAATGCTATCCTTTTTTCCTTTAATCTCTGTGTAGAGTCTGGCCTGCTGGGCATGTCCCAGCTGGGTTTCTCCTGCACTTTGTTTTTTGCTCAAGGTTCCAGCATGTGTAGTCTCATGTATCTCTATCCCTTTTAATGTCCCTGTGGCTTCACCCCCACGTTTCCCACACCCATCTTCAGGAGGTCCACCTGAGGTCCTTGATATCACCAGCATCATCCAAGAAGACTATTAACTTTAGCAACTCCTTGAGAGTCTGAGAAAAGGTCCCAAACTAAAATGTAGTCTGACATTTTCATCCACAGATGTCGGCTGACCCGCTGAGTTCCTCCAGCACTTTGTTTTTTGTTCAAGGTTCCGGCATATCTAGTCTCCTGCGTCTCCTTATAACTTGGTTTGGGAGCAAGTGAGCATTAAGGGAGCTTATTTAGTTGCCACGACTGGCATGGCTGGGATGGTTGGACTTTGGGAGATTAGCAGAGGTCTACCTGTTTGATACAGTGGGATTTTGCAAGAGAGGGCCACGGTTGAATCCAGGGCCTGATGAGCAGGGAGGGTGCAGGGATAGTTCAGTACAGTCTGCAGCTTCTACTCAAATGAAGCAAGGATCAAGACTTATCCTATTTTTAATAGGAATTGCAATAACAAGCTATTGCCCTCCCTGCCCAAGCAGGTACCTCATTAAGCAATGCCTGGGCTGCCTGAGAGAAGGTGATGGAGCCCACCTCGCGGAGAATCTAACTGCACTTGTGCAAACTAATTGAATGGCTACAGGAAGGCTGCCGAGGCAAACCAGTGAACTTCGTACCAAATCACAGCGAACCAGGGGAGTTTTCCGCAGTCATGTCTACCACTTAACCCTCCACAACCATCGGTGTGTCAGATTATCTGTTCATTATCGCATTGCCGCTCACGGTTCATTGCCGTGGCTGTGTTTCTCACAGATAATTGGGTGTAAATTGAATCATGGAATCCTGACACGATGAGCGTGTAGGTCTGCAAGAGCAGCAGCTCCCTCAAAGGCTTTCCTTACACCAAGCAGGACAGCAAAATATCCAGCTCACTCTTCCCTCTCACTCAGTTCCATCCCACGGAGGCTGCACACCGGGCCCTCAGTGGTCCATTCACCGTGCACCCCAATTATCAAGTGCTACAATAGAGGAGAGTTCACTTCAAGCTCCAGGTCTTGCCACATGGTAATGTGGAAGGACAACCTTGCAAAATACCTCCTGATGCGTGCTTCGTGCATAACCTCACCCCCATTCCTTCCCTCCAGAGATGCTGCCTGCCTGTCCCGCTGAGTTACTGCAGCATTTTGTGTCTACCTTCGGTGTTAACCAGCATCTGCAGTTCCTTCCTATACACCCTCACAAGTCTGTTCAATGGTTCGATGGTTCGTGACGATCACATGTGCCGAGCTACAGTGAAATTCTCTTTTTTGCTTACAGTTCAGTAAATTATTACCATATGTAAATACAATCCCAGACCATGCACACCTGACCATAAGGACAGCAAGGTCCGGCCAGACCATTTCACACATCATTGTCCTTTATGGTCAGGTGTGCATACCCCCTACAAACAGCATAGCAGTAAAACTTAGTTTATCTTTGTGTTAGTAGTGTCTGTCTCTGTGTGAGCTTTGGCCTTTAATAAATGTAGTGAAATGCCTGTGTATGTGTTTGCCTCATTGATCTAAATAAATGAATGAAAAGTGTTCTCATAGCGCAGCGCATGTGTCAGCATTTGATTTTAATGGTCAAAATGAATACGACTAGAGTCTTTGAATGAGATGTCATGATAAACTACTTAGAAATTCAATAAATGCCGACAACTATTTTTTTTTAAATCACCAAAATCAACTTTATTCAAAAACTCTTTGAATGAGATGTCATGATAAACTACAGGCGACAACCTAGCAAACCTGGGGACAGCGTGCGACAGCGCCCGTAATAAGCAACGATACCTGGCGACAAGCCAGCTGGCGCCGAGAAATTTCAAACCGGATGATTTCTCAGCGACGCGCTAAGATCCACTACGATTCTTTGAAGACTCCTCACGATCATGCCCGCGACACCCCGGCGAACTGTCGGCGACAGCCTAGTCACCGGCAGTCGCCTTAAAATCGCCTAAGCGGGACAGGCCCTTAACTATAAGGAGAGATTGGACGGATTTGCATTCCTTTCTCTGGAACATCGGAGGTTAAGAGGAGACCTTTAGACGTTAAACTTTAGAGATACAGCACAGAAACAGGACCTTCGACCCAATAAGTCCTCGTGGACCAGTGATCATCCCGTACACTAGCGCTGTCCTGCACACTTGAGACGAGTTACAATTTTACAGAAGCCAATTAACCTACAAACTGTACGTCTTTGGAGTGTGGGAGGAAACTGGAGCACCTGGAGAAAGCCCACGTGGTCACGGGGAGAACGTACAAACTCCATACAAGTCTGTGCTCGGTCTCCTACTCTGCTCTCTCTATACCCATGAATACGTAGCCAGACACAGTTCCAACCCTATCTTTAACATGCAGACAACACCTCTGTTTTTGGATAAATAATGGGTATTTCTGAATCAGTGACGAAACAAATGAGCTTTTATGACTGTTTTGAGTCAGTGGACAGGTCCATGTACAAGGACTCCGCGACCAGCTTACATAAGTACCCCAATGTTGTCACAGATTTCATCAGTAGGAGTGTAAAGGACTGCTTGCCAAAGAATTCAATTGGAGGTTCTCCAACTGGGAACCATGGATGAACCATTGTTACTACTCTCTGGTAAGGAACACGTTTGTGATGTTCAAGATAAGTATTCACAAAATGCTGGAGAAACTCAGCAGGTCAGGCAGCATCTCGGGAGAGACACAAAATGCTAGAGAATGCTGGAGAATGCTGAGATGCTGCCTGACCTGCTGAGTTTCTCCAGCATTTTGTGAATAAATACCTTCGATTTGTACCAGCATCTGCAGTTATTTTCTTACACTACATGTTCAAGATAAGTGATCCCGGAGTAGGTAAACCCTCGTAAAACCATCAGGGACAGTAAGGGACAATGCCAGACCAAGCTAGAGTCGCAGATTAGCCACACAGACGCCCATCTATTGTGGCAAGGCTTGAATGCTACAAGAGACTACTATGTGAAGTTGGGCAGCTCGCTGGAAACAGCATACGATGAGCTCATCCTCTCTGATGAGCTCAATGCATTCTATGCTCACTTTGAACAGCATGACAGTGGAATGATACCATCTGCCCTAACAGCCTTCGGGGCACCTGTGTTCATGTTCACTGTCACAGACGTCAGTTCAAGCCTTCCTGAGCATTAAACTACTGGTCTGATGGTGTCCTCAACCATGTCCTCAGAACCTGGATGGACATTGCTGGGAGTATTCGCATATTTGATCTTTTCCCACTCCAACTAGAAGTTTCCACCTGGTTTAAGAAGACTACTATCATCCCACTGCCAAAGAAAAATAAGTCTGTGTGCCTTAATGACTGCTGTCCAGTGGCCCTGACATCCACTATCATGAAGTGCTTCGAGAGGCTGGTCATTGTGTACACTATTCCAATCTCCCAGATAGTCATGGTCCACTGTAACCCACTCACCACCCCAACAGATCCATGGCTCACGCCATCTCCCAAGCCCTACGCTCCTCTCTGGCTAACTCTCTGGGTAACAAGGACACTTACGACAGACTCCTATTTATTGACTGTAGCTTTGCCTTCAACACTATAACTTCAACTCAGCTCATCTTCAACCTCCTGGTCTTAGGACTCAGTACCCCCTTCTCCAACTGGATCCATGACTTCCTGACCCATGGACTGCAATCAGTAAGGATAGGCCTTTGATAAGGTCCCACATAGGAGATTCGTGGGCAAAATTAGAGCACATGGTATTAGGGGTAGGGTATTGACATGGATAGAGAATTGGTTGGCAGACAGGAAGCTAAGTGTAGGAATAAACGGGTCCCTGTCAGAATGGCAAGCAGTGGCGAGTGGAGTGCCGCAAGGCTCGGTGCTGGGGCCGCAACTGTTTACAATATACATTCATGATTTAGATGATGGGATTAAAAGTAACACGAGCAAATTTGCAAAGCTGGGTGGCAGTGTGAACTGCGAAGAGGATGCTAGGAGGTTGCAGGATGACTTGGACAGGTTGAGTGAGTGGGCAGATGCGTGGCAGATGCTGTATAACGTAGATAAATGTGAGGTGATCCACTTTGGCGGCAAGAACAAGGAGGCAGATTATTATCTCAATGGTGTCAGATTAGGATAAAGGGAAATGCAACGAGACCTGGGAGTCCGTGTACATCAAGGGATATGGGGAGAAGGCAGGCATGGGTTACTGATTGTGGATGATCAGCCATGATCACAATGAACGGCGGTGCTGGCTTGAAGGGCCAAATGGCCTCCTCCTGCACCTGTTTTCTGTTTCTATGCTACCAAACATCCACCATGATAATTCCAAACGCTGGTACCCCACAAGCCTGCATTCTCAGCACCTTCCTCTTTCCCTGCCACACTCATGTCTCTTCAATCAAATTCCGCTCGAACTCCATTTACAAGATTGCAGACGACATCACCATCGTGGGCCGCACCTCAAACAATCACAAGATGGAGTACAGGACAAAGATAGAGTTCTGAGCAGCATGGTGTCAAGGCAACAACTTCTTCCTCAACATCAGCAAAATGAAGAATCTGGTCATCCGCTTCAGAAAATGGGCAGAGTCCATGCCCCAGACTGTATTAATGGTGCTTTGGTGCTCTAGAATAGTGAAAGGCTTGGACAGAGTGGATGTGGAGAGGATGTTTCCACTAGGGAGAGTCTAGGACTAGAGGTCATAGCCTCAGAATTAAAGCACGTTCCTTTCGGAAGGAGATGATGAGGAATTTCTTTAGTCAGAGGGTGGTGAATCTGTGGAATTCTGTGCCACAGAAGGCTGTGGAGGCCAAGTCAGTGGGTATTTTTAAGGCAGAGATAGCATAGATTCGTGATTAGTACGGGTGTCAGAGGTTATGGAGAGAAGGCAAGAGAATGGGGTTAGGAGCGAGAGATAGATCAGCTATGATTGAATGGCAGAGTAGACTTGATGGGCCGAATGGCCTAATTCTACTCTTATCTCTTATGATGTTAATTGGGGATGATCAAGACCTTCAATTTTTTTCTTGTAAATATCACCAATAATTTGTCTTGGTTCAATCACATTGATGCCACAGCCAGGAAAGCACAAAAGGCTGAGGAGGTTCAGCATATCTCCAATGACTCTGACCCATTTCTACCGATGCTGCAAAGAAACCATGTCATCTGGACGCATCGCAGTTTGATGGGACAACTGCTCTGCCCAAGACTGCAAGAAATTGCGGAGAGTTGTGAATGCAGCCCAGTCCATCACATAAACTAACCACTCCTTCACCCTACACGTCCTGCTACCTTGGGAAAGCGACCAACATCTTCAAGGACCACACCCCCCGGCCACTCCCTATTCTCCCTTCTCCCATCAGGTAGAAGGTACCAAACCTTAAAGACATGTACTACCAGGTTTAAGAAAGGTGTCTTAAACAGGCAGGAAACATGTTCCCAATGTTGGGGGAGTCCAGAACAAGGGGCCACAGTTTAAGAATAAGGGGTAGGCCATTTAGAACTGAGATGAGGAAAAACTTTTTCAGTCAGAGAGTTGTGAATCTGTGGAATTCTCCGCCTCAGAAGGCAGTGGAGGCCAATTCTCAGAATGCATTCAAGAGAGAGCTAGATAGAGCTCTTAAGGATAGCGGAGTCAGGAGGTATGGGGAGAAGGCAGGAACGGGGTACTGATTGAGAATGATCAGCCATGATCACATTGAATGGCGGTGCTGGCTCGAAGGGCCGAATGGCCTCCTCCTGCACCTATTGTCTATTATCTATTGTCTATTGTGTCTTCCCCACTGTTATCAGACTCTTAAATGGACCGCTCATATGCTACCTCATTGCGGCCTTTGCACTTGGACCCACTACTAACCACATCTTCCCATCTCCACCCCTTCCGCTTTCCGCAGAGACCATCCCCTCCACAACTTCCTGCTTAACTCATCCCTTCCCACCCAAACCAACTCCTCCCCAGGTACCTTCCCCTACAACTGCTGGAGATGCGACACCTGTCCCTGTACCTCCTCCCTCGACTCCGTCCAAGAACCCCAACAGTCCTTTCAGGTGAGGCAGAGGTTCACTTGCACCTCCTCCAACCTGATCTACTGTATCCATGTGGACACCCATGTATCGGCGAGACCAGCCGCAGATTGGGCGATCGTTTTGCTGAACATCACCGCTCAGTCCGCCATGGCCTATGTGACCCACGTTAAACCCAGTCAAAGTGAGGCCAAATGTAAATTGGATGAACAGCACCTCACATTTCGCTTGGGCAGCTTACACCTCAGTGATATGAACATTGATTCCTCTAACTTGAAGTAACCCTTGCTTTCCCTCTTTCTCTGTCCCTCCCTCCCCCCGAGTTCTCCGACTAGTTTCACTGTCCTCCTGATTAATTTTACTGTTTATATGCCTCGCTGTCACCTTCCCCTCAGCCAACAATGAACCATTCTACATTTCCTTGAGCATTGTCTGCTTTGGTCTGTTGTTTTCACGCCCTACCCTTCCATACCTCGAGTTCCCTCTCCCCTGACTCTCAGTCTGAAGAAGGGTCTTGAAACGAAATGTCACCCACTCCTTCTCTCTGGAGATGCTGCCTGTCCTGTTGCGTTACTCCAGCATTTTGTGTCTATCTTCGGTGTAAACCAGCATCTGTTGTTAATTCCGACACATTTTGTCTACCATCATGCTCTGCCTCCTGTTGCAAAGCCAATTTTAGACCCTCATCATTTGAACCAGTCTCTCATGAGGGACATTGTCATAGGCTTGACTAAAGTTCAGAGGCACCTCTCCATACTATCCTATTCAACTTCCAAAGTAAGTATTGAAAAGTAATGAGGCCACTTATCTTTTTGATTCCATCACATTAACATTGAAGAACAGAACAGTGCGATCTACGAGCACGTCTCGATAAGGTTAGCTGAGGAAGCAAGGGGCAGAGTTTTGCCAGTTGAGGATCTATAATCTGAGGAAATATGGTAGACCACATCAGTCCACATCAGTCTGAAGAAGGGTCTTGACCCGAAACGACACCTATTCCATCTCTTCAGAGATGCTGCCCAACCCGTTGAGTTACGCCAGCATTTTGCGTCTACCTTCGATTTAAACCAGCATCTGCAGTTTACTTTCCCACACATCTGAGGAAATATAATGTGTGGAGTCAAGGCTTCACTGGAAGAAAATCAGATCTTCATTGGGGATCAATGTCTGGGTAATAACGTGTGATTGGATTTTAGCTGTGAGGTAAATTAATTGTACAAAAACAAATAATGCTCGTGCTAGGATCCAAAAGTAACCCAAAAGTTATTAGTGTGCAGTAAGATTGTGCAATGGAAGTTGATTTTTTCTCTCAGCCGCTTGGTATAGTTTATTAACATTAGTTTATTCAGCATTCTTTGACTTTGTGTGAACTTTAATGTTTAGCAAGTTCTTATTTTGTGCTTTACAACATGGTGTACTTTAAATGTAGTTTAATATTTAAATGTATTTTTAGGAACATTAGTACAAGGTTAGGTTATTCAGCCCCTGTGGCCATTTTGTGGACCTGAGCTGAATTGGATTTCAATCTATTTGTCCACCTTGGTCTGGCTTTCTTAACAAATATCTGTCTGTCTCAATTTTAGGGCATTAACTTGACCTCAAGTCTCAGCTGCTCCTCAGAAAGTGTGTTCCCGGTTTCCATCTCCCTTTGCATGAGTAATTGTTTCCTGACTTCAGTTCTGCACAACTAGTTCTAATTTTAAGGCCCTGTCCCCTTGTTTTTGGGCATTCCTACCAGAGGAAATAGTTACTTGCTATCTACCATGGCAATGATCTAATCATTTTAAACACCTCAATTAAACAACTCCTTAATCTTCCATACTCAGGGGATCACAAACCTAGTCCATGCAACTTTGCCTCAAAATTTCACCCTTTCAGCCCTGGTGAATTTCACCACTCTCAGTCTCATATTTTCCTGAAGCATAGCGCCTAGCCTGAACAATGTACTTCATGTAGAAACAAACCTTTTATGTACAACTATGAGTCTCGTCCCATCACATTTAATTTCAGCCCCCATGAGGTACAGGTAAACATTCTATCTGCTTTAATAATTACATATCTTGCTCACCAGCTTGTACTGATTTTTAAAACTATTCCTCTGAATCGTTATGTCTGGTATCTTCCAAGTTCCATTTTCTGTTTTGGTCTCAGTTTTGGTCTCACTCCCCACACAGATACTGCCTGAGCCTAAAACAGCTCATGGCACTTCACAATTCCTGTGTTGACTTTGGTCTTTCCTTTTTCTCCCTCCTCCAAAACAGATTAGCTACTGTTAAAAAAACTCACCATCTTACTCTCTCATGTGACATCAATCTGCATCATCCATATTGCTTTGACCTCCATTTTGAGCTGATGCATTCTTGTTCTTCTACCCACATCCCCCTTTCGCTGCAACTTAAAACATCCCTTTTTACAAAAGTTTCAAAGGTCATTGAGTTTCAAAGGTCTTCTCTCTTCATAGATGCTGCCTGAACTATTCTTTGTTTTCAGTACTTTTTCTTTTATTGCAGGATTCCAGTATTTTAGTTTAGTTTAGATAGTTTCGAGATACAGCAAGGAAACAGGCCTTTTGGCCTACTGAATCCACTCTGATAATCGATCACTCATTCACACTAATTCTACGTTATTCCACTTGCTCATATACTTCTTACATATAGGAGCAATTTACAGAGGCCAATTAACCCTACAAACCCACACGTCCTTGGGATGTGAGAGGAAATCGGGCACTTGGAGAAGACTGCAGGAAGAACGTGCAAACTCCACACAGACATTTGTGTTTAGTTGTCTTTTGTCAACTAGAAGGTTGTGAACCTGAGGTATTCTCTACTACAGAAGGAAAGTGAAGTCAAAATGATTAAACATACAGTATTCAAAAAGTTGGATGTAAAGGTTGGAGAGATGAGGATTGCTAGGTGGAAGCAGGAGTAATGTATTAATCAGCCATGATTGCACTGAATAGTAGAGCTGGGTTGAAAAGCCAAATGGTCTAATTCTACTCCTATTTTCTATTCTTCTACATTTCTAAAAAGGTCTTACACTTCTGCTGATTGAATTCCATGTCTACTTTATCCGTTGATAATCCTTGCATTTGGGTGATGCAGGCATCATTGGCACAAGTGTGAAGAAGGGATCAAGGGCCTGAAGAAAGGTCCCGACCTGAAATGTCACCTATCCATGTCCTCCAGAGATGCTGCCTGACTTACCAAGTTTCTCCAGCAGGTTGTGATTTATCCAAGATTCCAGTATCTGCAGCTCCTAGTGCCCTCCAAGCCAGGTTGCCCATTCCTAATTGGCCTTGAGAACTTGGTGATGGGGCACCTTCTGGATTTGTAGCACCCATAATGCTTGAAGTTGTGTGCTTTTGGCACAGCTTTGATGAAGGAACAATGATGAGTTGCTACTGCACACCCTACAGATAGTATTCCTGGCATCGGACTATGCTGGTGGTGGAGTCATGAATGTTTGACGTGGTGAATCAGCAGACTGTCTCCTTGGAGAGCGAAAAGCTTCTCATCATGCGGTTGGAATGACACCAGCCTGGGCTTTGCAGTTTGGGGTTTGGCCTTGAGCGGATGAGCAATTTGCTGCAGAGAATCCCCTCTCCATAACAGCTATGGCTTTCTTAAGGGTGATTCATCTCAGTGGTGAGCCCATATCTTTAGCAGGGAGGTAGTCAGCAGTAAAGTTGTGTGCCAAGGATAGACTTGCTCTTCTGTTGGAGATTACTATTGTCTTGTACATTGATTGTTACTTTAGTTCAAGGAGGGATGATGTCCAGATCCGGCTAATAAGACTCATTCATTGTCTTTGGAATTGTGATTGGTTTTGAACAACGTGTATCCATTTTTAACAGCTCTATCTCTGAGAGTGCAAGGAAGGGAAGACTATTGATTACTTAGCTGAAGATTCATGGACTCTATATACATTATGATTCAGTACAGGTTGGTGTTTAGAGCTGCCCATTGTTCATTGGTGTCTGTAGTGAGTGATTTCAATGGAATTGACCCTTCCTGCAAACTCGACCAATCTCCCAATACCACAGACAAACAAAAACTACCTATGCTGTATTTAAAATACATGGGTGTCCGAAATAACATTGTGCATGTGTAATAGATTCTTTTGTCCATATTCCTGCATTAGTTCAGTTCAGTTTAGTTTAATTTAGTTTATTGTCACGTGTACTGAGGTACAGTAGAAAGCTTTTGTTGCGTGCTAACCAGTCAGTGGAAGAAATACATCGTTAATCGAGCCATCCACAACGTACAAATACATATTAAGGGAATGAAGTCTGAAGAAGGGTCTCGATCCGAAACGTCACCCATTCCTTCTCTCCAGAGATGCTGCCTGCCCCGCTGAGTTACTCCACCATTTTGTGTCTGTCTTCAGTTTAAACCAGCATCTGCAGTTCCTTCCTGCACATGTTAAGGAAATAACGTTTAGTGCAGGGTAACATCCGATTGAAAATAGTCCAAGGGTCCCCGTTGAGGTAGGTAGAAATGAGAAATATTGTTCGACAGTCCTTTAGCTGTAAATAACACAGGATGCTGGCACCTTCACTAAACTGTAGGCATTACACAGTAACTTGCCTCAAAAATGACAGGTCCCACAAAATCCACTTACAGCTGTTTCGTCTTTTGTAATCACTTTTTGCCCATGTTCTATTTTCTTGACTGCTCCACTTAGTTTTAATAGGGCCCCAATTACAGCTGGTCCCATTCAATCCCATTGATTATGGATCCACCCCCACCATTATATTTTCATAACTGTCAAAGAAAAGAGCAGGTGGGCAGATCAGCGCCTTTATGTTCAATGTGTACTTGAAGATCACGATTTAGTGAGCTCTTTGCAGCAGGAATAACGTGGAATTGGATGCAAAAAGGAACACCGATTCGAGAAACACGCCCACTCACCCTTGCATGAAACAATACCAAGTTTGAGGGGTGAGGGCGGACTGGTATGAGGGAGTGAGTGTAATGAATCAGGGCGCATTCATTGCTTTCTTCTCCAGTGGAGGCCTGTGGAGTGAATGACAATAGACAATAGACAATAGACAATAGGTGCAGGAGGAGGCCATTCGGCCCTTCGAGCCAGCACCGCCATTCAATGTGATCATGGCTGATCATTCTCAATCAGTACCCCGTTCCTGCCTTCTCCCCATACCCCCTGACGCCACTATCCTTAAGAGATCTATCTAGCTCTCTCTTGAATGCATTCAGAGAATTGGCTTCCACTGCTTTCTGAGGCAGAGAATTCCACAGATTCACAACTCTCTGACTGAAAAAGTTTTTCCTCATCTCAGTTCTAAATGGCCTACCCCTTATTCTTAAACTGTGGCCCTTTGTTCTGGACTCCCCCAACATTGGGAACATGTTTCCTGCCTCTAACGTGTCCAACCCCTTAATAATCTTATACGTTTCGATAAGATCTCCTCTCATCCTTCTAAATTCCAATGTATACAAGCCTAGTGAATCCAGTCTTTCAACATACGATAGTCCCGCCATTCCGGGAATTAACCTAGTAAAACTACGCTGCACGCCCTCAATAGCAAGAATATCCTTCCTCAAATTTGGAGACCAAAACTGCACACAGTACTCCAGGTGCGGTCTCACCAGGGCTCTGCACAACTGCAGAAGGACCTCTTTGCTCCAATAGTCAACTCCTCTTGTTATGAAGGCCAACATTCCATTGGCTTTCTTCACTGCCTGCTGTACCTGCATGCTTCCTTTCAGTGACTGATGCACTAGGACACCCAGATCTCGCTGTACGTCCCCTGTTCCTAATTTGACACCATTCAGATAATACTCTGCCTTCCTATTCTTACCACCAAAGTGGATAACCTCACACTTATCCACATTAAACTGCATCTGCCATGCATCCGCCCACTCACACAACCTGTCCAAGTCACCCTGCAACCTCATAGCATCTTCCTCACAGTTCACACTACCACCCAGCTTTGTATCATCTGAAAATTTGCTAATGGTACTTTTAAATCCCTTCATCCAAGTCATTAATGTATATTGTAAATAGCTGCGGTCCCAGCACCGAGCCTTGCGGTACCCCACTAGTTACTGCCTGCCATTCTGAAAGGGACCCATTTATCCCCACTCTTTGCTTTCTGTCTGTCAACTGATTTTCTATCCATGTCAGTACCCTACCTCCAATACCATGTGCTCTAATTTTGCCCACTAATCTCCTATGTGGAACCTTGTCAAATGCTTTCTGAAAGTCAAGGTACACCACATCCACCAGCTCTCCCCTGTCAATTTTCCTGGTTACATCCTCGAAGAATTCCAGAAGATTAGTCAAGCATGATTTCCCCTTCGTAAATCCATGCTGACTTGGAACAATCCTGTTACTACTATCCAAATGCTCAGCAATTTCATCTTTTATAATTGACTCCAGCATCTTCCCCACCACTGATGTCAGACTAACTGGTCTATAATTTCCCGTTTTCTCTCTCCCTCCTTTCTTAAAAAGTGGGACAACATTAGCTACCCTCCGATCCACAGGAACTGATCCTGAATCTATAGAACATTGGAAAATGATCACCAATGCGTCCACAATTTCTAGCGCCACCTCCTTAAGTACCCTGGGATGCAGACCATCAGGCCCTGGGGATGTATAAGCCTTCAGTCCCATCAGTCTACCCAACACCATTTTCTGCCTAATGTGGATTTCCTTCAGTTCCTCCGTCACCCTAGGATCTCTGGCCACTAGAACATCTGGGAGATTGCTTGTATCTTCCTTAGTGAAGACAGATCCAAAGTACCGGTTCAACTCGTCTGCCATTTCCTTGTTTCCCATAATAAATTCCCCCTGTTCTGTCTTCAAGGGTCCCACATTTGCCTTGACTATTTTTTTCCTCTTCACATACCTAAAAAAGCTTTTACTATCGTCCTTTATATTATTGGCTAGCTTACCCTCGTACCTCATCTTTTCTCCCCGTATTGCCTTCTTAATCATCTTCTGTTGCTCTTTAAAAGAGTCCCAATCCTCTGGCTTCCCACTCTTCTTTGCTTTGTTGTACTTCTGCTCTTTTATTTTTATGCTGTCCTTGACTTCCCTTGTCAGCCATGGGTGTCTCTTACTCCCCTTGGAATCTTTCCTTCTCTTTGGGATAAATTGATCCTGCAACTTCTGCATTATTCCCAGGAATACCTGCCATTGCTGTTCCACCATCTTCCCTGCTAGGGCCTCCTTCCAGTCAATTCTGGCCAGCTCCTGCCTCATGCCTCTGTAATCCCCTTTGCTGTACTGTAATACTGACACTTCCGATTTTCCCTTCTCCCTCTCAATTTGTAGAGTAAAACTTATCATATTGTGATCACTGCATCCTAATGGCTATTTTACGTCGAGTCCCCTTATCAGATCAGGTTCATTACACAACACTAAATCGAGAGCTGGGTAGATGCTGGGAGAGTGGTGACAAACAGGAAATGGGAATATTTCATTTTGTGCCTTTTGTGTGGACATGTGCTCCCATTGAGCTGTATTATGAAGACGTAGGGTGTCCCTCATTCTCCTTGGCTGGATGGTAGCACATTGTTGCAGTCCATGTGGTGAGGCAACTCCTCCTGTACAGCTCAGCGGGCAGTATCCAATGACAACGCAGGAGGAGCTGCGATCCATTTCCAGGTTACAAAGGGCCATGACCTGGAAGGGAATATGGATATGTTGATGCCCTTCCCTCGGCAGTAAAGGTAGCAAATTTTAGAAATAGGTTTGAGCGTAAAAGGAGTTGCTGCGAAACAAAGTCTAGGTTGTCAAGTCAAGTCAAGTCAATTTATTTGTATAGCACATTTAAAAACAACCCACGTTGACCAAAGTGCTGCACATCTGACCAGGAAAAAAAAGAAACATACAGTGGCAGGCAGCCAAACACAACGGCGCGGCCATCTTGAACAAAATGTTGTGGACAATGCCGCCACAGGTAGCAAAGGTGGCTCACATTTAGGGCGGTAGATTAAGTGCCATTTAAGCTGCCTGCTTTTTCAACGATGTTGCCAAGATTCATGAACGGTGTTGACGTAGAAAGTATTCCTGATGGTGTTTTCAAAGCCTTTCATGAGTCAGGTTCCTACCCATTCCCCCCCCCCCCCCTCCCCCACTCACCTGGTTCCACCTTTCATCTATCTCACCCCTTCCCCTCACTCCTATATTCGATCACCCCTCTACAGTCCTGCTACAGCATCATGACACAAAACGTCAACCATTCCTTTCTCCCACAGATGCCGCCTGAACCACTGAGGTCTTCCAACGGGCTTTTGTTTTGCTCTAAATTCCAGCATCCCATGTCTCCATCCAAGAACTTCCATTGGTCCTGGACTGACGAGCTTGCAGAACACAAACCGCACGTGGTCACGGGGTGAACGTACAAACTCCGTACAGACGGCGCCCGTAGTCGGGAACAAACCTGCGTCTCTGGCGCTGAAAGCGCTGTAAGGCATCAACTCTACCGTTGTGCCACCGTGCCGTCCACACAGTCCAGTTGTCCCCCAGCAGCAACGACCGCACAGGTTCTGGCGGCCGAGGTTTGATCTTCCATGATGCACTGGAATCTCCAGCTTCAGCCATTGAAGCTTAGCCAGCTCCCCCAGACCCTTGTGTTTGGATGTGACTCGAGGGTGTGGCCGCACGCCTTCTGTGTGTCCAGCGGGAAGAGGGGCTTGGTGGTGCCCCTCTCTGGGATACAGCAGTGGCTCCATGAAGCATTAAACTGCTGCCTTCTCTCAGAAGCACCTTCCGTCCAGTGCTTCTCCTACAGTTGGCAGTCAGTCAGTTGGCCCAGGCTGTTGCCACACTCCTGGCTCCTGGCAGATGAGGACCACCAGTGCTTGTCCTCCATTGGAAGTGATCATGGCCGAGGATCTCACTGAGGAAGCTTCGCATGTGAACAGGATGCACAGAGGCAGAAAAAAGAAGGGCAGGAAGGGTCTGCACAAGTACGGCAGCTCCCTGCGCTCATACCTTACGTTGACCATCAGCAACAGAGAAACAGCGACAATGGAGTTGAGTCACAGTGGATCCTCACCTTTCTCTCTTTTCATGGGTGGTGGGAGGTCGGCCAGCACTGATGGTTCCCAAACCCGCTGCTGGAAGTGGTGATGAGCTGCCATCCTGTGGTGCTTCGATACCACTGGGTGAGCAGCTTCCACACAGTAAACACGCTCGAGCACAGGTTGCCAAGGGTGACTGATGTGGAGCCCACACTGCTGGCACCAGGGAGCACACGAATGGCTGCCATTGTCGTCCCAGCTGTTACAGATTAAACCTCCACGTGCGCTGGCATGGGAACGTTGATGTGTTGCAGGGGGCACACAGTTCAGGCAAACCTTGGCAGTTGTGGTGTACCATGGCGGTAGGTGAGGGTGGCAATGGTGAGGTGAGGGTTCAGTTGTGGTTACCCTGCTGGAGGAAGGATGGCATTAAGCTGGAAACAGTGCAAAGCTAATTTACAAGGATGCTGCCGGGACTTGAGGGGCTGAGCTACAGTAGAGGGTGAGGTTGGGAAGACTAGGAGTTTATTCCTTGGCTAAGGGGTGATCTTATAGAGGTGTATAAAATCACAAAGGGAATAGACAGGCTGAATGCACAGTCTGAAGAAGGGTCTCGACCAGAAATGTCACCCATTCCTTCTCTCCTGAGATGCTGCCTGACCTGCTGAGTTACTCCAGCATTTTGTGAATAAATACCTTCAGGCTGAATGCACGGAGTCGTTTACCCAGAGCAGGTACATTAAAAAAAAAGAGGGGAACATATGTTGAAGGGGCAAAATTTAATTGGAACTTCAGGGGCAACTTTTTCACTCAGTGGGTGGTGTGTACATGGAGCAAGTTGTCAGAGCAGGTAGTTGAGGCAAGTAATAAAACAGCATTTAAAAGACAGGTACTTGGATAGGAAAGATTTGGAGGGATACTAGACCAAGTGGACCCGTTGGGCCTAAACATCTCCTGCATTGGTGCAGCACCCTCTCCCCCCCCCTCCCCTCTCCCCCCCACCCCTCTCCCCCTCCCCTCCCCCTCCCCCCTTCCCCTCCCCCCCCCCCCCCCCACTCCATCCCCCTCAACCCCCCTTATCCTCAGCCAGCATCTGCAGTTCCTTCCGACGTGGTGGATTTTAACTGGTGTGATCAGAGGTTCCAACCTCTGTGCAAAGCTCTGACCTCAGCTCATGGAGGGGAAAATATAGTTGCCGGGGAAGGTTCATTCCCCGAAGAAAAAGAAGGCTCGCAAACAGAATATAATGGCACTTGGTAGAGCAGTGCTTACGAACAGCAGATAAAGGAAAAGTTGATCCATCTCCTATGGTCTCACATAGTGGGTCAATTGAGGTTCACGCCTAAAGAGAGTTGCCCCATTTGTAATTGTAACCACAAACGTTTCATTGCCTTTTAGGAATGGAGAAGAGGAAGCCTTCGACAAAGGCTAAAACGAACCCTGACTCCTGCAACCTCTGTAAGCACGCACAGAAACTTACTCGATATTAGTTGGACCTATTTGTGAGGTTTCACAGAGGCAACAGCATTTGTACCAAGCAGCTAAAAAGAACATTGCTTCTAACTTAAAACAAAACTCAGCAATTTGGTTTATGAAGGTGTGAGTTATTTTTGTTTATTGTCATGTGCACCGAGGTACAGTGAAACTCTTTTGTTGCGTGCTACCCAGTCAGCAGAAAGACAACACAAGATTACAATCGAGCCATTTACAGTGATAAGGGAATAACGTTTAGTGCAAAGTTAAGCCAGCAGAGTCTGGTCAAGGATAATGCGAGGGTCATCAAAGAGGCAGATAGTATCAGTAGTTCTGGACTTGTTCTGGACTTGTTTTATAATTTCATCACAATCGTATATCCAAATGGTGCACTTTAAGCAAAATTTAAATCAAGAGAAAACGACCAGTGAGATCTCCGTGGGAAATTCCAGGTCTCCACTAAACACAGTTCAGCCCCTTTGTAAGGCTGTGGGCAAAATCACAGTCCAGAGTTCACTGAGCTATGGGGTTGAGGAGGGATGAGTTTGTCTGGCCCAGGTTAGTTGATGCCAACCAGGGCAGTGTGGGTGTTGGCAAGAAATGCTGAAGGTCCTGCTCCTGTTATGTGAGTGTTGATGTCAGTCAAGGACAGAATGGGCTTGGATATGAAAGGCATCTTGAAGCCTGCAGTGATCAGTGGATGAGCCACTGGAGGATAGGGATATTATAGGGAAAAAAGTGAACCATATCAAGATGGGCTGAATGGCCCTCACTCACTTATGACCTTTGTCTGCAGTATCATTACCAACGATTCGCAAGCTCCTTGAATGATTTCTTCCTGAAGTCTTCCCATTCATTTCTGGTAGTAATATATAGATCTCGTTTCCCTTATCCCTCACCAGTCTGAAGAAGGGTCTCGACCCGGAACGCCACCCATTCCTTCTCTCCAGAGATGCTGCCTGTCCCGCTGAGTTACTCCAGCTTTTTGTGTCTATCGTCGGTTTAAACCAGCATCTGCAGTTCCTTCCTACACAAGAATGAAATAGTTACTTGTGAACATTATTGGTCCGTTGGTGTACAGACCTCACAAGAATAGGGCACTATAGAAACAAAAGGACCTTTCTTGCAAAAAAACATGTTTTTTTTGTGTGTGTGTGATTGCTTTTCAAGATGGTTGGCCTGTTTCAAAAACGGATCAAAACATAAAGGCTGGAAGTGTGCAGCCACCGTGCATCGACCTCTCCTCTTCGACCCCAGTTCCTGGAGAGGAAGCAAGGTTAATGAGATCAGCTGAACCCAGACGCCACCGGTTTTTAATGCACAAACCTGATGGAAACATCTCTAAAAAGGGCGCAGCGGTAGAGTTGCTGCCTTACTGTGTTTGCAGCGCCGGAGACCCGGGTTCGATCCTGACTACAGGTGCTGTCTGTACAGAGTTTGTACGTTCTCCCCGTGACCGCGCGGGTTTTCTCCGAGATCTTTGGTTTCTTCCCACACTCCAAAGACGTACAGATTTGTAGGTTGATTGGCTTGGTGTAAATAAGTGTAAATTGTCCCTAGTGTGTGCAAGGTAGTGTTAATGTGCGGGGATCGCTGGTCGTTGAGGACTCTGTGAGCCAAAGGGCCTGTTTCCGTGTTGTACCTCTAAACTAAACTCAACTAAAAGCCTTTTGGATCAAGATGACATTTTGGGGCTTTACTTTAATTCAGTGGAAGCTTTATTAAAGGTTTGCCAGGGCAGCGAAGTAAGATGGGGATTAGCACTTTTAATAGCCCAGTGTCTGCTCGTCTTCTCATCAGTTCTAGGTCTGTCCTATACTCTCGACTCCGGCCTTTTACTTGGTTTCTCTATTTAAGAAGAAATAACATTTTAAACAGGGTGCTGGGATTCAGCAAGTGACTTGTTTTCCTTTCCCTTCATTAGCTGCCTGCTGTGGAGTGGTGCATGCATCCTTTTAGCTGGCTTCCTGTTGCGTAATGAGCCTGATATTTATTATTTACTGCTCTCTGAGTGTCATTTTGGGGACACTGTCATCTGGTAAAGTGTTGTGCCAAGCTTCGGAACGGAGGGAGAGAGCAATGAGGTGGAAGGTGATACTATAATAAGATTCTGCTGCTACCATTTTTTTCTCTCCTCTCACAAAACTGCTGATCATAAATGTTTACGTTTCTTCCCCTCTCTTCAAGCGCGACCTTATTCTGTGAATTACGTCAACATCTGCGTCATGCTGTGAGACAGGTACTGATTTTCTCTCGGAGGGAGAGAAATACTTGATGATAAAGTATTGATAAAATAATTGAGAGAAAAAGTTGATGATAAATACTTTTCTGAATTTCTCCTCTTGGTTTTTCAAACCTCCAATAGCCAATATTCCAAAATATTCAATTTCTTCCTCCTTGCTGTTTGTAGTTCGCTTTGATCATGGATAAAATGGGAGTGTGAAAATGCACACCTCCAGATTCAGGGACAGTTTCTTCCCAGCTGTGATCAGGTAACTGAATCATCCTACCATAACCAGTGAGCAGTGCTGAACTACTACCTACCTCATTGGTGACCCTCGGACTATCCTTGATCGGACTTTGCTGGCTTTACCTTGCACGATTCCATTATCATGTATCTACGCACTGTAAATGTCTCGATTGTAATCATGTATTGTCTTTCTGCTGACTGGGTAGCACGCAACAAAAGCTTTTCACTGTACCTCGGTACACGTGACAATAAACTAAACCAAAACTCTCCTCGTGACCTACAAAGCCCTCCATAACCTGGCCCCATCCTACCTGACTGACCTCCTCCACAAACACACTCCCACCCATACCCTCCGCTCTGCTGCTGCCAACCTCCTGTCCCCCCCCATCCGGACCAAACTCAGATCCTGGGGGGACAGGGCTTTCTCCATCGCTGCTCCCACCCTCTGGAACTCACTACCTCAAACCGTCAGAGACTCCTCCTCACTCACCACATTCAAAACATCACTGAAGTCTCACCTGTTCAACACTGCCTTCAACCACTGACAGCCACCTCACCTTATTTTTCCTTTTCTGTTCGTTTACTTATTTATTTATTTATTTATTCATTCTATGTTTTAGTAAACCCTGTAAAGCGTCTTTGAGTTTTTAGAAAGCGCTATACAAATGTAATGCATTATTATTATTATTATTAAAACTAAATGATCCGATATGGAGATGGGAATGGGGCTGGAAGTGAACGGCTATCAACATGTCATGAGAGAGTGTAAACCCTGGGATTATGGATCAGAAGAGGGAAAGGACAATTAAGTAGTTTATATTATGTTCATCCAATCTTCAATACCTGTTTGATTGTAGCAATACATTGAAAATGACCCCCAGCTACCCTTGACTCAAAGGAGACCTGATGGAGAACTCTATTAGGCTGAGTAATGACATGGAATAAAAACAGCATAGCAATTTTTGGTAGTTTGTGGCAGCAGGTAAACATGTTGCAAGTTCAATGGGACTGAACACCTGCAAAGGGAATGGTTGAAATAGATTGGGAAGTGTTGAGAGCCATTAGGGCCTTGGATTTACTTAAGGAAGGAAACAATGCTTGCAAGGTGTGTCATAAGTCCATAAGGGATAGGAGCAGAATGAGGCCATTCGGCCCATCGAGTCTACTCTGCCATTCAATCTTGGCTAATCTATCTCTCCCTCCTAACCGCGTTCTCCTACCTTCTCCCTATAACCCCTGACACCTGTACTAGTCAAGAATCTACCTATCTCTGCCTTAAAAATATCCATTGACTTGGCCTCCACAGCCTTCTGTGGCAAAGAATTCCACAGATTCACCACCCTCTGCCTAAATAAATTCCTCCTCATCTCCTTCCTAAAGGAACATCCTTTAATTCTGTGGCTATGACCTCTAGTCCTAGACTCTCCCACTAGTGGAAACATCCTCTCCACCTCCACTCTATCCAGGCCTTTCACTATTCAAGAAGCAAGCAAAGGTCTTTATCCAAACATTAATATAATGCTTTGAAATGATGGAGAAATGTTTCTTTTCAATGTTCGTGTGGTAACCTGGTAGGTATGATCAGGCATATTTTGCGAATCCTAATTTTTATAAATTGACTGTGAGTAGGTTCCACAGTGGCTGGGGCTTGCCGATCAGCAAGGGGGCAAGGCTCTCTCCCAGCTGGGGTTTGAGAGTAAGCTGAGTTTCACTGTGGACATTATTCCAAATCGGGCAGATACTACAATGGAACTTGACAATGGATAAGGTTCTTCAATAAGGTTCTATAATAGGCAGATTCTACAATAGGCAGATTCTGTTCAGAGGAGCTTTTACAATGGACATGTTGTATGGTAAATGGGTTATGGGGGTGGGATTCTATAGAGTAGGATACATGGTAGTGGATGAGAGTTCTGCACTAACTCAGTACTATTGAAAGCAATCTGTGTAATCCTACACTGGACCGGTGGCATAGTGGTAGAGCTACTGCCTTACAGTGCCAGAGATCCAGGTTCAATACTGACTACGGGTGCTGTCTGTGCAGTGTTTGTACGTTCTCCCCGTGGCCTGCGTGGGGTTTCTCTGAGATATTCGGTTTTCTCCCACACTCCAAAGACGTACAGGTTTGCACGTTAATTGGCTTAGTATAAACAGAAACATTGAAAATAGGTGCAGGATAGGTGCAGGAGTGCAAATGTATAAATATAAAATTGTCCCTAGTGTGCGTAGTGTTAATGTGCGGGGATCGCTGATCGATGCAGGCTAGGTGGGCCGAAGGGCCTGTTTCCGTGCTGTATCTCTAAAACTAAAACTAAAAACTACATTGAATGGGGGTGGATCTGTTGTGGGCAAGATGCTAAAATGGGTAGGGTCCTCTGGGTGGTTTTAGTTTAGGCATTGTTCTTGATGGGGTGTGGTTCTACGTTGGGCTATTCTACATTGGGCTATTCTGGGTGCAGATTAACTTTGAACAGCATTTCACAGGAAGGAAAGTTTTATACCGTTGAAGATGCGCAATGGATGGGGCTTTACACAGTAAAATAGACTGGGACATGTATAAATGGATAGGCATCTAAAGTTGACCCAGGACACAAAGTAGGGTTAACGTCTTCATAGGGTTCAGGACTGGGCAGGGTGGCTAGAGTGGTAAAGTGGGTGGTTCTAGTTTAGAGATGCAGCGCGGAAACAGGCCCTTCGGCCCACCGAGTCCGCACCAACCTGCGATCCCCGCACACAAACACTATCCTACACACACTAGGGACAATTTACATTTGCCCAGCCAATTAACCTACAAACCTGTACGTCTTTGGAGTGCGGGAGGAAACCGAAGATCTCGGAGAAAACCCACGCAGGTCACGGGGAGAACGTACAAACTCCGTACAGACGGCACCCGCAGTCGGGATCGAACCCGGGTCTCTGGCACTTCAAGCACTGTAAGGCAGCAACTCTACCGCTGCGCCACCGTGGGCAATGCATAGAAGTGGCATCGCTCTGTACTGAGTGGAGCTCTTATATGAGAGGGTTAGAAATAGGGTGAACCTTGGCTCCAGACAAGCTTCTATGATGGGCAGGGGTTTCTAGGCAGTGTTAATATCGGGCAGGGACCTGCTGTGATTATGGTTCTAAATTGGTCAGCCGCATCTACGAGCAAGCCATTCACTCTGCCACTTACTGAACATTTGCCACTACCCCAGTAACTTGGAACCTGGTAATAAATTGGACCGCACCCCACGCTTTCTGCTGTAGCATGAATAAATTGGCATGAAAGAACCCTCTCTGGTAAACAAAACTCCATTCAACTCAATACTGGAAGTATGAGAATAGACTTGTATTTTGTTCTGCTTTAATATATTCGAAAATAAATACACAAGCAGATATTTTTTTCCCTGTAAGACAAAAATATACCTGACAATGCGAGCGCTTTCAATTGGCAACGTAATCAAGTTGTTTACAGAATCATCGTTACAAGCACGGCATAAAGTAAACTCATTATCATAGAGTGATTCTATTTTATTGCTGTATGGAGCTTCATTATCATTTCCCCGGGGAAAGGCTGTCTCTCTGACCATAACAGAATGAAATTGTGTTAATGATTAGGCTTTATAGCTTTCCAATGGAACAATATTGGGATCCTGAGTTTAAAAAGTGGGGTAGTGGCAAATGTGGTTAACACTCCTATCAGAGTAAGCTCAATGGAGTGACAGAGTTGACATATTAAACTGTTCTGTGAGGGGAACAAACAGACCAAATCAATCTAGTTTTCTTTTCTAAAATGCTATTTTCTTCTTGCGTCAGACGTGGCTCATTTGGTAGCTGGATAGTCGTAGGTTCGAGTCCCACCCCAGAGATTTCAATTCCAAGCTGATATCTAAATGGAGCAGTGAAGCAATGTTGCCTTGCCTGAGGTGCTGTGTTTGGATGTAATATTAATCGAATGCCCCAACTACCCTCTCTGATGGACATAAGTGATTCCGTAGCACTGTTTAGTAAGGCTGTTCTCATGATGTCCCAGTTTTATTTAATACTGAGAACAGATTATTTGGTCATTTATTTAATTGCTATTTGGGGAGGGATTTCCAGCAATTTTGCTGCCTTATTTCCCAGCTCATAATCGTGCCGAGACAGATGCGTTAACCTATTTTTTCAGGCACTTTCTGTCGGCATGTAATGTGGGCTGCAAGGACCCCACTTTACATGGAACCACCCAGCTGATTCCATGCTCACCTGACAACTGTTCTCACACACTGTCTTCCAATTAAACTCTGATAATCTGCCATCTCATTATCAGAATATCTTAATAATTTGGCTTCTGGATTCCCAGATGTTGTTTTTCTGTGCTCCCTTTCACACACCCAGATCCAGTTATAGAAACATAGAAACATAGAAAATAGGTGCAGGAGGAGGCCATTTGGCCCTTCGAGCCAGCACCGCCATTCATTGTGATCATGGCTGATCATCTACAATCAGTAACCCGTGCCTGCCTTCTCCCCATATCCCTTGATTCCACTGGCCCCTAGAGCTCTATCTAACTCTCTTTTAAATTTGTCTAGTGAATTGGCCTCCACTGCCTTCTGTGGCAGAGAATTCCACAGATTCACAACTCTCTGGGTCAAAAAGTTTCTTCTCACCTCAGTTTTAAATGGCCTCCCCTTTATTCTTAGACTGCGTCCCCTGGTTCTGGACTCCCCCAACATTGGGAACATTTTTCCTGCATCTAGCTTGTTTAGTCCTTTTATGATTTTATACGTCTCTATAAGATCCCCTCTCATCCTTCTAAACTCCAGTGAATACAAGCCTAGTCTTTTCAATCTTTCCTCATATGACAGTCCCTCCAACCCAGGGATTAACCTCGTGTACCTACGCTACACTGCCTCAATAGCAAGGACGTCCTTCCTCAAATTAGGAGACCAAAACTGCACACAATACTCCAGATGTGGTCTCATCAAGGACCGATACAACTGCAGAAGGACTTATTTGCTCCTGTACTCAAATCCTCTCGTTATGAAGGCCAACATGCCATTAGCTTTCTTCACTGCCTGGTGTACCTGCGCGCTTACTTTCAGTGACCGGTGTACAAGGACACCAAGGTCTCATTGCACTTCCCCTTTACCTAATCTGACACCATTGAGATAATAATCTGCCTCCTTGTTTTTGCTGCCAAAGTGGATCACCTCACATTTATCTACATTATACTGCATCTGCCGCGCATCTGCCCACCCACTCAACCTGTCCAAGTCACCCTGCAACCTCCTAACATCCTCTTTGCAGTTCACACTGCCACCCAGCTTTGCGTCACCCAGTTCTTTACCTCCCTTTAGCAATGTGAGGCCCCAGTTCCTGCATGCCCTTTGAACTTGCTGGGGTCATGTGCACCCTTGAAAATCACTGAGGCCCTGCTTACTGTGCTCTCTTGGAAAGCACTTGGTTCCACTTCCATGCTCCTGTGAAACACTCCAGTTTCTGTCTCACACACTCACTTGAACCATTAAGGGGTCACTTATTATTTTATTGCGTGACCTCCCTAAAATGTTGAATTATCGGGGTATTGGATTATCAAAGGCGTAACCTCCGGTAGTGTGGAAAAAACGCTGGTCTGGCACCACCAAAGTACGGCACACGGCGGATCAGTGGGATTTTACTATCTTTGCAGGAATAGTTCACTTGCACTCAAGTTGAATGGCTGATCAGTGATCCACTCACACCATATACCCGGCTGGGGACAGCCAAATCAACATCATTCTAGCATTGAAACTGAGACAAGTGTGCACCTTGGTCTTTCAATTTCTCCCTCGTATCCAAGTACATCTTTCTACATATGGCATCATTAAATCTAACTCTACGTGCATGTACGCATACTTCTGTATAAAGGAACAAAGTAATTTGGGTGTTTCAGAGCTGAAGTTTTAACTGTAAACAGGAAATATTGTTTGGGTGTGTTGAGCTGCAGCTATTGAACCATGCAGTGGCGTGTATCCAAGGTACCTTTGAACAGGGTGTAATTGGGGTCATTCAGATATGCAAATGTATTACTAAAAAAGGATGTGCTTACATGTTGGAGTTATTATTAGAATATGAATGCGTGGCAGGTTTTATGCCTTGTGCGTTCTTTTTAGAGTAAAATGTTTATGTTTGCGTTATTACTTTTGTTTCCACACAACTCCTAGTGTCATCCAACAGCCAGCATTTTTCATTGAGCTCTGTGCTGGAGCAGAGTACAAAAATCCGCTGGGAGTGTTAGATGCAAACAAGTGCATCAAATGCGGCTGGTTCGCATGGTTGCCTTGGTTCATGCAGTGTTACCCTCGCCTCTGGGTCAGAAGGTCACGGCTTCATGATCAACCTCAGCTTGCCGTTATAGACACCGCCACCTCTGTTCCTGTTTCCTTCAGGTTCCAATGTTCCACTGCTCACTACTGTGCCCAATAGACCCGAGAGAAACACTCTGCTTTACATCAGCCAACTGATGAGTAAAACCAGAAGAGAACCTTCCCATCAAATTACAAACTTCTTTTACTGTCAACCAGACTTAATTTCCTTTTACTTTTTTTTGGTGTTGCAAAATTGCATTTTTCTTACTGCCTGAAGGCCAATCTTTCTTCTCTGGCCCCAAATCCAACATGATCCACCATTCAGGAGTAACTCAGTGGGTCAGGCAGAATCTCTGGGGAGAAGGAATGGGTGATGCTTTGAGTTCCTACTCACCAGAGATGCTGCCTGACCCATTGAGTTACTCCAGCTTTTTGTGTCTATCTTCGGTTTAAACCAGCATCTGCCGTACCTTCCTACACACGAACCATTCAGGACCTGATCTCTGAGCCTTTTTCTCACGTAGTATTGTTTATAATGCAGCGATGGTTGGGCAAATTCCCAGCAATTTCACTATGACTGCAAAAAGTTGTGAACACTGCCCAGTCCATCAGGAGTTCTCACCTCCCCACCATCGAAGGGATTTACCAGAGTAGCTGCCTCAAAAAGACAGCCAGCATCATCAGAGACACACACCACCCTGGCCACACACTCATTTCACCCCTGCCATCGGTAAGAAGGTACAGGAGCCTGAAAACTGTAAAGTCCAGGTTCAGGAACAGTTGCTTCCCTACAGCCATTAGGCTATTAAACACTACAACCTGAAATAAGCTCTGAACTACATAGACTATTACTGTTATTATTGCATTATGTATACACACACACTAAATATTTTTTTCTCTCTCGTTTATTATATTGCTTACAGTGTACTGTGTTTACATATTCTATTGTGCTGCTGCAAGTTAGAATTTCATTGTTCTATCTGGAACATATGACAATAAAACACTCTTGACTCCTGACTCCTTGACGATTTACATCTCACCCAATGCCTACCCAGTCATTGGTTGTTCAAGGCATTCGGCCTCACTACAGTTCCTTCCCCCCTCTCACAATTACAAATATAACAACAGTTGCCTGAATGAGAGCTTCGTCTTCAATGTCACCCCACATTTACATCAATATGTTTTTTTCTTTCTTCCTTGTGATCCAGCCATTCACCATTCACATTCGGCAACCTACAATTGCCGATAGAAAGTGGTAATTCTATTTTCATACCTGTGTGGGATAATGGGGTAAATCAACTCTCAGCCATTTCGAACAGCTCCTGAGATTGAACTGATGAACATATATATAACTATTTTGCACTCCCTTGCATTTGGGGAAAAAATAATCTGCTTTGATTGCTGCAGTTTCTTACTTGAACTCTTTATTCTCTCGTCTCCAAATTGAATCTTTTTTTGGAGTGAATTGAAGCTGTTAGCTGTAGAATTTGCAATTTGATATGAACACAAGCACAATCCACGCCCCACAGTCCAAGCTATGAGCTGATGCAATCGCTAAAATTAACTTTGTTTCTTGGTGGATATGTTCCGCAAGGTTTCAACATAATTTCCCACCTCAGCTTATCCTGAACTGACCTTGTCGACAATCAACGTGCACATCCTTCCCAGCACTAACTGGAAATGGAAAGTAGACATTTACGACCCAATATGATGACGAAATAGTCTTCATCTCCATTTTTTCCCGATATTTTAGTACTTTAAAATATGTTACTTTTAATATATTACTAACTTTTTAATATATTACTAACTACAAGTAGCATGATTAGAAAATATGTTTTTCCCAGTAATTGAAGCTGAAATCTTGACCAGGTCACCACAGAGATGATCTTCTTCAAAGCAATATCTCAGCAACGAATGTTCTTCCGAGAGGCCCAATTAGGTGTTGCCTTTGCATTCCGACTTAAATACTGATTTTTCCAATAGTTTAACACTCTACTGGCGTAGAATTGTAAATAACGGTGGAGACACAGGTCCACAGCTAACAAGCTCAGGAATGTCCCACAGTAATCAGATCAGTGGTGCAGCGGTAGAGTTGCTGCCTTACAGTGCCAGAGACCCGGGTTCAATCCTGACCTCGGGAGGTGTCTGTGCAGAGTTTGTACGTTCTCCCTTTGACCGTGTGGGTTTTCTCTGGGTGCACTGGGTTCCTCCCACATTCCAAAGACATGCAGGTTTATAGGTTATTTGGCCTCCATAAAAAAAAAATTCTAGTGTGTCTAGAAATTTCTAGTGTGTCTAGAAAATTCTAGTGTGTCTAGGGTGATCGCTGGTTGGCGTGGACTTGGTGGGCCAAAAGGCCTGTTCCCACGATGTATCTCCAAACTAAACTAAACTAAAGACCAAAAAATAGTTCCAGCAAGACACTTAAACTCAGTTAGTCATGACAAAATATTTGTGGAAGCCAGTGAACGGACTGAAATTGTGTAATTACTGAGTTCTTTCACAGAGTGAAACCTAAGTGGATGATTTGTGTGCATGAGAGTGAGTCACATGTGATGTAATACCATCATCACTGTGTGACGTAAGCACCCATATTAGTTATTGTCAAACAACCTTACACTGAACCCTTTTGTTGTGAAGCTCCTGCTGTCTCCTAGAGGTTAGTATAAGTAGTGCCTGCTGGCACAAGCATTTAGATCACAGATCTGCTCACAACACCTTTCTGAAAATAAGCCTAACCTACTCTTCCTTAGCTGACTGGTGCAGTATTTACTGTCTCAATAGTGTGCATTGTAGTTGTAACTTTGAATGACAGACACATCATCTATTTGGATGACATTCACAAGCCAGTCAAATCAGTGGTGGAATCACTTAATTCATATAATCAAGACTGTCTCATCAAAGTCCCATTGATTGGTCCGGGTGTCAAGGTTGTCAGGGGTTATGGGGAGAAGGCAGGAGAATGGGGTTAGAAGGGAGAGATAGATCAGCCACAATTGAATGGCACAGTAGACTTGAAGAGCCGAATGGCCTAATTCTGCTCCTATCACTTATGACATAACCTTATGACCTTAAAGTCTCCATTAAAATAATGGAGGTAGGACGCCCATCAAATTAGTGGGCAGTGCGGGTGTGTTTAGTATTTGTTAACCCTAATGCCTTTGAACCCTTGCTTAATTTTTTATCCTCCCATTCAGTCCAAATTGGAAGTCAATGCCTGGCCAAGGGCTTGGCCTCAGTATGCTTGCTGTGAGCTTTGAGATAAAAGACCACTCCTGCTTTGTCCCCTGGAAGGAACACAATGCATTGCCCACACTTAGACACAAAAAGCTGGAGCAACTCAGCGGGACAGGCAGGTCGAGACCCTTCTTCAGATTCTACCTGAAACATCACCCATTCCTTCTCTCCAGAGATTCTGCCTGTCCCACGGAGTTACTCTAGCATTTTGTGCCTACCTTCGATTTAAACCAGCATCTGCAGTTCCTTCCTACCCACATAGTCCACACTTACCTGCTTGACAAAATTCAACGTTGTGTGGAATGGGCTTCCCGTACAGCAGCTGTGTGATACTAGACATCACAAAGCCAAACGTTTTAACCCTACTCTGGATTCATTTTGATCAAGATTAACTTTACATTTACAAACAGTTGGAGGACAAATTGAAAGACAAGGGAGAAGATGAGAAAAATGTATTCAAATATACAGCAAGAAGTTCACAAGTTCACAAGTTATAGGCCCTTCGGCCCATCGAGTTTACTCGTCCATTCAACCATGGGCTAATCTCTGCCTCCTGATCCCATTTTCCTACCGCAGCGGTAGAGTTGCTGCCTTACAGCGAATGCAGCGCCGGAGACTCAGGTTCGATCCTGACTACGGGCGCCGTCTGTACGGAGTTTGTACGTTCTCCCCGTGACCTGCGTGGGTTTTCTCCGAGATCTTCGGTTTCCTCCCACACTCCAAAGACGTACAGGTTTGTAGGTTAATTGACTGGGTAAATGTAAAAATTGTCCCTAGTGTGTGTAGGATAGTGTTAATTTGCGGGGATCGCTGGGCGGCGCGGACTCGGTGGGCCGAAGGGCCTGTTTCCGTGCTGTATCTCTAAAAAAAAAATTTTTTTAATAACCCTTGACACCCGTTCTAATCAAGAATTTGTCCATCTCTGCCTTAAAAATATCCACTGGCTCACGATTCTCTGTTCCTGAGACCTGTTTGGAACTCAAACTGTTCGTAAGTCGGAAATGAGGGTGTGGGAGAGGATGACAGGACGGGTGTGATGGGAGAAGGAGCAGGCACAGGGAGAGTGTCCAGCGGCCAACCTCTCCATCTCAGCCAGTGAACGAGCGAGTCCGCTCGGTGCGTGTGAAGCAGTCGCAGATTGTCGCAGCTCAGAGGGGAAGGGGAGAAGGGGCATGGAACGTGGAATTGCCCCGTTCTCACCCGGCACAAGATGCTTTCAGTCCCACAGCAACCTGCAAATCCATCCCACCAGTCTCCCAAATGGTCGCTTGTATTTAAGAGCCGTCCATTAGTTAGGCCAGAGAGGACCTGCAGCATCCCAAGTCCATGTCTCAAAGTCTGATTAAACCTCCAGAGCCGGGCTGAAGGACAGCACTGTGAATTGCTTTCCAGTTGGTATATTTACTTGATATTGGCCAATTCTGTACAATACCCTACATTCTGCAGTCCTTCCTCAAATCCCAGGATCCGGTATGATTCATAGAGGAGAATAAAAGGTTGCAATGGGTCAGCACGTTGGACCAACAGTAGAGTTGCTACTTACAGCGCCAGAGACCCAGATACCATCCTGACTACAGGTGCTGGCGTTATGGAGATTGTATGTTCTCCCCGTGACCGGGTGATGGACCTTCAAGGAACCATGCACCTGTACTCCGAAGATCCAAGACCAGTTACAGATATAGCAGAAAAAGTTTAACCTAGACAAGTGTGAGTACTGTACTTTAGGAGGTCAAATGTAAGTGAAAAGCATATAGTTAATGTCAGCTCCGTTAACAGCATTTACATGCAGAGGGATCTTGGGGTCTACACCTCTCGCCCCTTGAAAGTGGCAACACAAGTAGATTGAGTGGTGAAGGCAGGCGTGGGGTATGCCTTCATTCATCACTCCGGCCATTGCAAATAAGAGTCAGGAGGTCAGCTTGTGGCTTTATAAAACTTTGGTTCAGCTCCATTTGGAGTGATGTGTGTTGTTTTCAGTTGCCGCACTACAGGAAGGATCCGGTGATTTTGGAGAGGTTCCTGAAGAGGTCCATCGCAACGCTGCCGGGATTAGAGGGTATCGTCTATAAGGAGACGTTTGGCAAACTTGGATTGTTTTCTGTGGAGCATCGGAGGCCGAGAGGAGAATTGATAGAAGTTTCTAAAAGTCTGAGAGGCAGAGGTAGGGGGTGACAGTCAGCACATTTCGCAGGGTGGAAACATCAAAGATTACAAGGTGGACATTGTTGCTAAACTCTCGTCGAAGAGAGGAGGAGAACTTCTTCAAAGTGGACATTGTTGCTAAACTCTCGTCGAAGAGAAAACTATCAGTCTGAAGAAGGGTCTCGACCCGAAACGTCACCCATTCCTTCTCTCCCGAGATGCTGCCTGACCTGCTGAGTTACTCCAGCATTTTGTGAATCAACCACTACAAAGCATCCTTTGTGGGGACGAAGGTTTAAGGAAGACAGGCGGAGCAAGTGTTTTACACAGAAGGTGGTGGGTGCCTGGGACATGCTGTCAGGGAGGTGATGCCAGCAGATACAATAGTGATGTCAGCTTTTAGAAAGGCACGTGAAGAGGGATGTAGATCACACACAGGCAGAAGAGGTTAGTTTGGCATCGTGTTCTGTACGGACATTGTGGGTCTTCTAATATTCTACGTATGATGAGAGTGAGTAGACTAACCTCGATCTCCCTCTAATAGTTGCTCCATCGTGTTTCCTCTGCCAAAGCTGAATGAAAAGCTCATAAAGGTGTAACATCAACAGTTGTGTTGGAAAATAACTGCAGATGCTGGTACAAATCGAAGGTATCACAAAATGCTGGAGTAATTCAGCAGGTCAGGGCTCCACCTATATCCACCTCTTCAGGTCTCCACCTATATCCTTCCTTTGTCCCGCCCCCCTGACATCAGTCTGAAGAAGGGTCTCGATCCGAAACGTCACGAAGGGGTAGGCCATTTAGAATTGAGATGAGGAAAAACTTTTTCAGTCAGAGAGTTGTGAATCTGTGGAATTCTCTGCCTCAGAAGGCAGTGGAGGCCAATTCTTTGAATGCATTCAAGAGAGAGCTAGATAGAGCTCTTAAGGATAGCGGAGTCAGGGGGTATGGGGAGAAGGCAGGAACGGGGTACTGATTGAGAATGATCAGCCATGATCACATTGAATGGCGGTGCTGGCTCGAAGGGCCAAATGGCCTCCTCCTGCACCTATTGTCTATTGTCTATTGTCTATTGTCTATTGTCTATATTCATCCAATATGTTCTCTGCTGGTATTAACACTCCACTTAAAATAGCAACTTCACCTTCCCACTCTCCACCCTTATCTTTCTTTTCCCCTCCCTCACATTTCAAGCTTCCCTATAAATGTATCTTTACCTTTACCTCCCCCCTCGACTCCATTCAAGGACCCAAACAGACTTTCCAGATGAGGCAGAGGTTCACCTGCACCTCCTCCAACCTCATCTACTGTATCCGCTGTTCTAGCTGTCAACTTCTCTACATCGGCGAGACCAAGCGCAGGGTCGGCGATCGTTTCGTTGAACACCTCCACTCAGTCCGTCTCAACCAACCTGTTCTCCCAGTGGCTCAGCACTTCAACTCCCCCTCCCATTCCCAATTTGACCTTTCTGTCCTGGGCCTCTTCGATTGTCAGAATGAGGCCCAGCGCAAATTGGAGGAACAGCACCTCATATTCTTTTGTTGATAAATATTTTTATTAAACATAAATACATATTAATAAAATTTACTTATTACATACATTCGTGATATTATTAATATTAACAATTATGTCCTACATATTTCTATACTTTTTTTTTAGAGAGGGAAAGATAGAGAAAAATAAAATAAAAATAAGAGATCCAAATTGGAGAAATGAATGGAGTATTAAAAAAGTTATCTATCATTGGAGATATATCCATGATTTATTATTCATAATTCTTCCTCCATTCCATTATTCAGGCCACGGTCAGGTCCTCGCAACCAACCTGTTCTCCCAGTGGCTCAGCACTTCAACTCCCCCTCCCATTCCCAATTTGACCTTTCTGTCCTGGGCCTCTTCGATTGTCAGAATGAGGCCCAGCGCAAATTGGAGGAACAGCACCTCATATTCTGCTCGGGCAGTTTACACCCCAGCGGTATGAACATTGACTTCTCTAACATCAGATAGTCCCTGCTTCCTCTCTCTATCCCCTCCCCCTTCCCAGTTCTCCCACTAGTCTTCCTGTCGCCAACTACATCCTATCTTTGTCCCGCCCCCTCGCCTGACATCAGTCTGAAGAAGGGTCTCGACCCGAAACATCACCCATTCCTTCTCTCCCGAGATGCTGCCTGACCGGCTGAGTTACTCCAGCATTTTGTGTCTCCCTTTGATTTAAACCAGCATCTGCAGTTTTTTTCCTATAAATGTATCTTCATCGACTGCTTCAAGCACTTAATGATGAATCCATGTCCTCACCAAAGCATGTGCTCCTAGCTTCCTCTGGCTGCTTGCTGCCTGTTTATGTTGTCTGCTTGCTGCCTGCCTTCCTTATTCTGGATTCACTGACATAGAAATAATTTATAAGTTTATCCTTTTGAACCTCTGTATAATTTTAAATATTGCCCTTACATCTAATCTCATTTCAGAGTGTGACCCAGCCTGCTTAATCTTCCATGATAGGTGATTTCAATCATAAACTCAGAAGCTATATACTGTATTCCTTTCAGAAAAATCAATAAATGACTTGTAACTAGTTTAAGTGCCCCGCTATCAGGAAAAGGCTTGTACATTTCTACACTAAATTCCAGTCCTTCCCACAGTTTACTATTTGTGGTCTATTAACCCTTTCCATTCTGGCCAAAGTTGTCACAGATGAACCAACCAGGGGCGGCACGGTGGCGCAGCGGTAGCGTTGCTGTCTTACATCGCCAGTGACCCGGGTTCGATCCTGCCTACGGGTGCTTGTCTGTACGGAGTTTTTACGTTCTCCTCGTGACCTGCGTGAATCCCACAATGATCGCAGGGAAATAAATCTGGAATAAAATGCTTGTGATGCCATTAGTAATCACCAAAACATATATATCTGAAGAAGGGTCTCGACCCAAAACGTCGCCCATTCCTTCTCTCCCGAGATGCTGCCTGACCTGCTGAGTTACTCCAGCATTTTGTGAAGAAAAAAAATATATATCTCCATTGTGAATCGAAGGATTTGCCATCCTTCCCTGGTATATGTGTGACTCCAGAACCACCAATGTGGTAACTCTAAACTGCCCATTACATGTGCTTTACTTAGAGTGGATAAGGGAGAACCAGTCGATGTGTTATATCTGGACTTTCAGAAGGCCTTCGACAAGGTCCCACATAGGAGATTGATGTACAAACTTAAAGCACACGGTATTGAGGGTTCAGTGTTGAGGTGGATAGAAAATTGGTTGGCGGACAGGAAGCAAAGAGTAGGAATAAACGGGTCCTTGTCGGCATGGCAGGCAGTGACTAGTGGGGTACCGCAAGGCTCAGTGCTGGGACTCCAGTTATTTACAGTGTATATTAATGATTTGGACGAGGGAATTGAATGCAACATCTCTAAGTTTGCGGATGACACGAAGCTGGGTGGCAGTGTTAGCTGTGAGGAGGATGCTAGGAGGCTGCAGAGTGACTTGGATAGATTAGGCGAGTGGGCAAATGCATGGCAGATGCAATATAATGTGGATAAATGTGAGGTTATCCACTTTGGCGGCAAGAACAGGAAAGCAGAGTATTACCTGAATGGTGACCGATTGGGAGAAGGGGAGATGCAACGTGACCTGGGTGTCATGGTGCACCAGTCATTGAAAGCAAGCATGCAGGTGCAGCAGGCAGTGAAGAAAGCGAATGGTATGTTGGCATTCATAGCAAGAGGATTTGAGTTTAGGAGCAGGGAGGTTCTGCTGCAGTTGTACAGGGCCTTGGTGAGATCGCACCTGGAGTATTGTGTGCAGTTTTGGTCTCCTAACCTGAGGAAAGACGTTCTTGCCTTAGAGGGAGTACAGAGAAGGTTCACCAGATTGATCCCTGGGATGGCGGGACTTTCATATGAGGAAAGATTGGATAGACTGGGCTTGTACTCGCTGGAATTTAGAAGACTGAGGGGGGATCTTATAGAAACATATAAAATTCTTAAGGGGTTGGAGAGGCTAGATGCGGGAAGATTGTTCCCGATGTTGGGGGAGTCCAGAACCAGGGGTCACAGCTTAAGGATAAGGGGGAAGTCTTTTAGGACCGAGATGAGAAAACATTTCTTCACACAGAGAGTGGTGAGTCTGTGGAATTCTCTGCCACAGAAGGTAGTTGAGGCCAGTTCATTGGCTATATTTAAGAGGGAGTTAGATGTGGCCCTTTTTGCTAAAGGGATCAGGGGGTATGGAGAGAAGGCAGGTACAGGCTATTGAGCTGGATGATCAGCCATGATCATATTGAATGGCGGTGCAGGCTCGAAGGGCCGAATGGCCTACTCCTGCACCTATTTTCTATGTTTCTATGTTTCTATGTTTCTATGTTTCTATGTTTCTATGTTTCTATGTTTCTATGTTTCTATGTTTCTATGTTTCTATGTTTAAGGGAGGGATATTAAATATTGGCCAATCTATCAAGTCTTGATGTCCCCACCGTTGAAGAAATGTATTGGTGCGCTGCCTCATGAAGACAGTCAGCATGAACAAGGACCCACACCACCCTGACCTTGCTATCATTCCACTCTTGACATCAGGAAGAAGGTAAAGGAATCTGAAACACATGACCACCAGGTTCAGGAATAGCTATATCTAAACAATCAACAGGGTAGAGTCTGAAGAAGGGTCTTGTCCCGAAATGTCACCTTCTCTCCATTCCTTCTCTCCAGAGATGCTGCCTGTCCCGCTGAGTTACTCCAGCATCTTGTGTCTATCCCGGGTAATAAATACTACAAATGCCACCAAAACTCTGAACTGTGAAGTCTTGGTTGCACAGGAAACTTCACGGTGGCACGTTGGCACGGTGGCGCAGCGGTAGAGTTGCTGCCTTACAGCGAATGCAGCGCCGGAGACTCAGGTTCGATCCTGACTACGGACGTCGTCTGTACGGAGTTTTGTACATTCTCCCCTTGACCTCCAAGATCTTCGGTTTCCTCCCACACACCAAAGACGTACAGGTATGTAGGTTAATTGACTGGGTGAATGTAAAAATTGTCCCTAGTGTGTGTAGGATAGTGTTAGTGTGCGGGGATCGCTGGGCGGCGCGGACTCGGTGGGCCGAAGGGCCTGTTTCCGCGCTGTATCTCTAAATCTAAAAAAAAGAAATTCAGGCTTTTGGGGGTTCTTTTTGCGCTAATATTGTATTTTTTTAATTGGTTTAACTTTTCTTTTATTTGTTTTATTATGGTGTCCATTGAGTACCGTGTTTATAGACCTGTTATGCCGCTGCAAGTACAAAGTTCATTGCTCCATATGGGTACATCTGCAAATTGAACACTCGTGACTCTCTCGATGTCCATATCCAATGACAAATAAATGAAAAGAAAATGCATGAATTTGTGCACAGGACTGACATTACTATTCAGGGTCAACAGATATGCACTGCCTTAAGCTGTGCCAATAACACAGCACAACAATTAGTTTTATCTTATTACTAGACCAAGTGGACCCCTTGGGCCCAAACCTCTCCTGCATTGGTGCAGCACTCTCTCCTCCCTCCTCCCCTCTCCCCCCACCCCTCCCCCTCCCCACCCTCCCCCTCCCCCCTCCCCCAAGAACTTCCTTGCTATTGAGGCAGTGCAGCGTAGGTTCACGAGGTTAATCCCCGGGATGGCGGGACTGTCATATGAGGAAAGATTGAAAAGACTAGGCTTGTATTCACTGGAATTTAGAAGGATGAGAGGGGATCTTATAGAGACGTATAAAATCATAAAAGGACTAGACAAGCTAGATGCAGGAAAAGTGTTCCCAATGTTGGGGGAGCCCAGAACCAGGGGCCACAGTCTAAGAATAAAGGGGACGCCATTTAAAACTGAGATAAGAAAAAAACTTTTTCGTTCAGAGAGTTGTGAATTTGTGGAATTCTCTGCCACAGAAGACAGCAGAGGCCAATTCACTGGATGAATTTAAAAGAGAGTTAGATAGAGCTCTAGGGGCTAGCGGAATCAAGGGATATGGGGAGAAGGCAGGCATGGGTTACTGATTGTGGATGATCAGCCATGATCACATTGAATGGAGGTGCTGGCCTCCTCCTGCACCTATTTTCTCTGTTTCTATGTTTCTTTTATCTGTCAATGTTCTGCCATTCTGGATAGTTCGCTGACAGCTGTGATTATGTGCAGCTGTTCTTGAACTTGGACATTACAATTTTCAAGCTCTTATATCTTCTTCCCGATGGCAGGAGTGAACTGAATGTGTGGCTAGGGTAGTGTGGTGAAAAAAATCAAGGTTGGCTGTGTAAGAGAAAATAAGTTAGAAAAAGGGAAGAGAAACAGAATCATGGGATTGTCCTGCTCAGAGCTGGCCTAGGTTCAATGGGCCAAATGGTCTGTGTGTGTGTGTGTGTGTGATAATAAGGAAGCCATAAACACAAGGGAGGCAGTGCATGAATAGAGTCGTACGTCTTCTTACAGGCAGATTGAGAAGATCAGTTTATTGTCACGTGTAACGAGGTACAGTGAAAAGCTTTTGTTGCGTGCTAATCAGTCAGCAGAAAGACCACACGTGATTACAATTTACAGTGCATAGATACATGAGAAGGGAATAATGTTTCATGCAAGGTAAAATCAGTAAAGTCCAATCAAAGATAGTCCGAGGGTCACCAATGAGGTAGATAGTAGTTCGGGACTGCTCTCTAGTTGTGGTAGGATGGTTCAGTTGCCTAATAGTGAGACACCTGGAATCATCATCCTTTGAAGGAGATGTTTGGATTCAGAGAATGCACAAACTACGCAGACATAGAAAAACAGAGCAAAATAGGTGCTGATCATGGCTGATCACCTAAGATCAGTACCCCGTTCCGGCTTTTAACCCATATCCCTTCTATCCTCCACACAAACCTCCTCTCACTTCACTTGATCCCAGCTGGTCAACATATCCTTAATTTATTCCCTTGCATCTGTTGATCTTGCTTCCTTCACGGACAGATAATTCTCTCCAGCACTTGACCAACACTCATCATCAATAGCTCCCAGTGAAGAATATTCAGCTGAGTCCTCTTACATCGATATCCGTTAACTGCGGCCCTTCCATGTATGGAAACGTTGTCTCCAAGATGAATCATCCATATTAATCCCTACTTTATTAGACCTTTTCAAATCAATCTCCTTTCGATCACCCATTCCATTTCAGCCTCTGGAGATAAGAGGACCAACCAACTCACTCTGACAGATGAAAGCTCTCTGTACTGATACCACAGGACTGTGTAATGACTATAAGAGTAAGGTAAAATAGGAGGACTTCTTCATGAGTTAGAAGATCAAAGCGACACATATACAAGTTGGAGGGAGCCTGGGAATTCGTAGAGTGAACGAAGTCTGAATGGTTTTCAAGGTACCTTAAGGGCCTGTCCCACTTAGGCAATTTTTTTGGCGACTGTCAAAGTCGTAGCAGATCGCCAAAATTTTCTTTTACCCGACGACAATGACCACGACAATGCCGAGCCAGGACGAGATTACACCGTCTTCAGAAACATCAGGAAAATTCCCACGCTGTCAATGCTTCTCCGGCGTCCTAATTTTCGCTGAAATCACTGACAAGTCGGTAAGTACTTGAGAGTTTTGAACTATAACACCTTGCCCGGGTTACTTGAAAACCAAGCTTCACTGTAACAAGGAATAAACTGGATTTACTTCCAGTTTACTAATAGCTGTATTAAAAAAAAATTTTTTCTAAGTGGTTCGGTGGATTTTTGTGAAAAGTGTGTGGGCATTCTTTGAAAATGTACGGGAGATATATATCTGGTTTCTGGGTTGCATGTCTGGGTTGGGAGCCCACTTTAAATGTAATGGCTGAGGCCAAAAACATCGCAAAATTCCCACGCTTACCTGACCGTCAAACTGTCACCTCCAATCTACCTGTCAAATGTCCTGACGGTAAAAGCATTTTATGGTATTTTGAAATGACGTTACTTATTTTAATATTACGTGCTTCTAAATGCATCTAAGAGAACCTAGCAAACCTGGGGTTAGCAGGCGACAACGCCCGCAATAAGCAACGATACCTGGCGACAAGCCAGCTGTCGCCGAGAAATTTCAAACCGGATGATTTCTCAGCGACGCGCCGCGATCCACTACGATTTTTGGAAGACTCCTCACGATCATGCCCGCAACACCCCGGCGAACTGTCGGCGACAACCTAGTCGCCAGCAGTCGCCTTAAAATCGCCTAAGTGGGACAGGCCCTTTAATGGAGGAAAATATGTTTGAACTATTTCAGAACAATTTGATGCCATGATTGGTGGGATTGTGTAAGTGCTCTTTTTCCTCCATATTTGTCTTCCTGTTTAATAATACCAAAGTCATTAATTTGTGCCGTGATCCTCAGGTGCAGTGCTTCTGCAGAGTGCAGTGTGGAGTGTGCAATCACAGGATTGATAACTATCAGTACAATGGCAGTCAGGGGAGCACAGCGATAGAGTTGCTGACTTACAGTGCCAGACACCCAGGTTCCATACCGACCACGGGTGCTGTCGGTTCATTTGCCGAAGGAGGCATAATAGACCGCCGATGCTGGAATCTTCAGCAAAAAAAAGTGGAAGTTGGAGAGGAACTCAACAGATCAGACAGTATCTCTGGTGGAAATGGACTGATGATCTTTTGTGTTGGGACCCTTAGCACTCGTTGTGTCGATCGAACCTGGCTCTCCGGCACTGCAAGCACTGTGAGCCAGCAATCTACCGCTGAGCCACCGTGCCACCGTACACTTTTCAGCTTTTGTTTTATCTGCAAGCATTTGCACCCAATCCACTTTCACCAGGTCCCCTCGTGATGGTGAAATAGCATTTCTTTTCATAAGGTAAGGTTGAGTAAAATCCAATCTCTGATGGACTGTCTGAAAATTGTCTCAAAAAATGTTCTGAAGGGAAACGTAGACTTGAAGTCCTGTAAAATGGAATTATCATTTCCTCACGGCTGATCTCCAAGCCTATGAAGATAAAAGCTGATTTTCTTTAGCTTTATGATCCCTTTTATTCATTGGTTTTCAGTGGTCTGTGTACACTGACACCCAGCCTCCTAAATCGCCATGTCTTTTATCCTCTTAATACCCTATTCAGCAAATGTCCTGACTTGCCATTCTCAGATGCACAGGGGAGGTCCTCCATGTTAAATTCCATCAGGCTTGGTTCATCTGATCAGTTGGTCTCTTTGTCCAAAATTACACTTACTATTAAAACATAATGTACCTGTGCTTTAACTCCAGGATAAGCACTCAACTAAGAAAACCAAGCCCACAACCAAAGTACTATCTAACTAAATACACCAACTTACAATAAATGATTCCATATGCAAAAAAAACCCCAGCTCTTAAAAATTAGCTCTTAAAAAACTAATCCTGTGGATGCAAGTATATCATTGGGTTTATCAAGTGGCCACCTCCCTACATTGGTGTTTCATTGAGTTAGGCCCACAACATCTTGGGAAGGCTCAACAGTTGGTTAGAACAACCCTCCAGAACAACCCCCCTCCCCCCCCTTGGAGAGAGGGAATGGGTGATGTTTTGGGTCGAAACCCCTCTTCAGACTGGGAGTTAGGGGAATGGGAAACGAGAGATATAGACGATGATGTAGAGAGATGCAGAACAAATGAATGAAAGAAATGCCAAAAAGTAACAATGATAAAGGAAACAGGTCATTGTTATCTGTTTGCTAGAACGAGAAGCTGGTGTGACTTGGGTGGGGGAAGGATGGAGAGAGAGGGGATGCAGGGGTTACTTGAAGTTAGAGAAATCAATATTCACTGGGTTGTAAGCTGCCCAAACGAAATATGAGATGTTGTTGGAAGGAAGCTCAGAGCAACTGAGCCTGGTAGATAGTTCCCTGGGCTTGGAGCCTTCTTGATATACTGTAGGCTTTATCCCCTGTAATCCTTGCACTTGAGGTACATCAGATTAACTATGAGGCAACAGAAGCAATATACTGAGCTTGGAATATCCCCTCCCACCTCATTACCCTGTTGGCTGTGATCTGCTCCAGCTTTAAACGTCACCTGTGTCCACGTCCCTGCACCATTGGGCAAAGACCCAATAAAACCTGATCTTTCCACCTCTGCAGCCTGGAGGTTAAATCTTTCCCAACTGCTTTGGAATGGAATACCTAACTCTAGTCAATGGTCCACTTGGAAGATCGTGCACTTTGTAAGTATCAAAGAATGAGTTTTGGCTTGATTGATATCGACGATCCTCACAGAGTTCACCACCATTCTTTACCTAGACTGCTGAAGATTGAATGGTGCTTCAGACAAGGTACTGCATATCGACCAATTTCAGAAGAGCAGTGGAAGATAAAAGGAAAAAACATATTAGTGGTCAATATCGAGGTGCCAACTCTCTCAAATTGATCTCGCTGCCAATGGAAACAGTCTTCTTACTCACGCTATCAAATGCTTTCAGGATTTTGAACACCCCTTGTGGTTTCAAAAGGGGGGAAATGGCAAATATCTCTCATGAGATGATGAAAGGACCCAACTTCTTCAGATCATTTGTAACTAAGGTGGGTGCCCGTAATCAATGACTTGTATTCCTACTGCTCCCACAGTTACAATCAAATGGGAATGAATGTAATTCCTTCATCCAAACTGAAGCAAAGCGAAATGAAATGTCCCATACTGAGTTGACAATGTAGAGCTGGAAGGCAGTTTAGAGAGGTGTAAGTGAAAAGGGTCTGAAGAAGGGTCTCGACCCGAAACGTCACCCATTCCTTCTCTCCAGAGGTGCTGCCTGTCCCGCTGAGTTACTCTAGTATTTTGTGTCTACCTTTGATTTAAACCAGCATCTGCAGTTCCTTCTCACACAGCTAAAAGGAAGTGATCTCCAACAATCACAATCCAAAAACATCCCTGGAAAACATGGAGCACCGCCACAAACATTGCCAACGTCTCAGCAAGGACAGATATGGATGGCAAAATTCACCTTTACCTTCAACGTTTGAGCACATTCTGAGGAAAAGGCTGGTTAATAATCGAGATCTTAATCTCATGGTCTCCTGGGCAGTAGTCCTGTATGTTTCTGTGACTTTGACTACACCTCAAAACACTGAAGAGATACCTCCATTGCTGCCTCTGCAAATCCTCCCATCCACCGGAAGTATAAATGAAAGGTCATAAGGACATAAGTGATAGGAGCAGAATTAACACCGTGGAGCTCGCGGTCCCTGGTTAGGGACCGACTTCGGGAGCTCCAAGCCACAGGAGCTTCGATCGCCCCGACGCGGGAGCTTCGATCGCCCCGACTGCGGGTGATTTGACTCCCCCGACCGCGGGAGAAAATGAGGAAAGTGGATAAGACTTTATTGCCTTCCATCGCAGTGGGAATGGGGAGGAGTCGCTGTGGTGGATGTTCATGTCAAACCTTTACGTAGTTGTGTGTCTTGTTGTTGTTTTGGTATGACTGTATGGCAAACCAAATTCCTCATACATTACAAAACATACTTGGCTGATAAATTACGATTATGATTATGATTATGATTAGGCCATTCGGCCCATCAAGTCTACTCCACCATTCAATCATAGCTGATCTATCTCTCCCTCCTAATCCCATTCTCCTGCTTGCTCCCAACAACCTCTGACACCCCTGAAACAGCATTAGTTTCTTCTTGCAGCCAGCCTGCCAGACATTGCGGCCATCGTTACACTCAGTCTGCTAAATTGGCCAGCCATATTCATTGCTTCTTCAACACCCCCAAACTCCCTGAACAGCTGCATGATTCTAGTGCAGTCATGGGAAGAGATTACCAGGAGGACAGATGAAACGATTCAGGAATATTTTCAAGGCTTGAGACTTAAGGCTTTAGACTTCAGAGACACATCATAGAAAAAGGCACTTTGGCCCACCGAGTCTAAGTTAACCAACAATCACCCCATATCATAACACTATCCAACACCCTAAGGACTATTTACAATTTTACTGAACCTGCAAACCCTGTGTGTCTTTGGAGTGTGGGAGGAAACTGGAGCACCCAGAGAAAGCACAAACTCCGTACAGACATCACCTGTACTCAGGATCAAACGTGGGTCTCTGGCCCTGTAAGCCAGCAACTCAGCAATTACATTAAAGGGTTTCAAAGGTCATTAATTGTCACATGTACCAATTAACAGTGATATGTGAATTACCATACAGACATACAAAAGAAAAGCAACAAGACACACAACTACATAAAAGTTAACATAAACATCCACTACAGTGGATTCCCCACATTCCTCACTGTGATGGAAGGCAAAAAAGTCCAAACTTCCTCCGCTTTATTCTCCCGCGGTTGGGGCAGTCAAACCATCTGTCTGGGTGATCGAAACTGCCACAGCCGGCAGTTGAAGTTCCCGCATTGGGGAGGTCCAAGCTCCCACGTCGGGGCGATCAAAACTCCCGCGTCAGGGTGGTCGAAGCTCTTGTGGCTTGGAGTTCCTGAAGTCGGTCTCTGACCACAGGCCGTGAGCTCCTTGATGTTAAGTCCGCAAGCACCCACGGTTGGAGCTCCGAGGTCGATCCCTGGCAAAGTGATCGAGGGCTCCGCGATGTTAAAGTCCCGTAGGCTCCCCGTGGTGGAGCTCTCAAAAGTCGGTCTCCAGCAAAGGCCGCCAACTCCTCGATGCTGGGCCACAGTGCGGGCGGAGATACAATATGAAAAAAATTGCATCTCCATCCTGGTAAGAGATTAGAAAAAGTTTTCCCCAACCCTCTCCCCACTCCCCCCACATAAAACAAGAACACTAAAAACATACATTTAACACGTACTATTAAAACGCAAAGAAGGAATGGACATTGCTGGCGCCACCTGGTGGATTATGGTGCAGTGATATGCGAATTAAGCACTAACTTCTGAGAATCTTCAGTCAATGCCCAAAGAAGGAGCATTCAGGATGGTATTGAGAACATGGAGTCTATGCCTCTTGCAACATGAAATGTTTTATGGAGCACACAACCTCACAGATTAGCCCACAAACCCACCGCACAATAGCCCAAGCGATCAGCCACCTCCCACCTAAGGCAGAATTAGTCATTTGGTACATCAGCCATCTCAGAAACCAGAGAAACAGTGTACGTACAAGTCATTCTAAATCCCAAGGGGATCACGTCAGAAAGAATTCCCACTGTTTAATCCATTCTTTGCACCCTTTTGAAATTTCAATTTCACTTCAGTTTGCAGATAAGCCAGCCACTAGCAGGTGGATTTATGGACCAGGTGCAGGGTACAGTGTGCTGATTCACCAACCAATGGATGTCAGAAAAGTGGACCTGACAGACCTGAGGAATATTTATTATCGTCCAAGCAGCAACTGCTGAGGGGATTTAATCCACCAAATGTGAAGTAAACCTCAGCAAAGAACATGATACAATCGTGTGACTGAACTAAAGATGGAAGCCATGTATAAGAGAAGCAAGCTAAACAGCAATGATCTCAGCAATTCCACCTATCACTTGCCAGGCTTTGTCCACCCACTCGCTCACCCCCCCCATCCCGCAACTCTTTTTCAGCTCCACCCCCCCCACTATAATCAATCTAAAGGAACCCAACCCAAAACCTATCCATGTTTTCCAGAGATGCTGCCTGGCTCACTGAGTTACTCCAGCAATTTTGTGTTCTAAACAAGATTCCAGCAACTGCAGTTCATCGTGTCTCCAGAAAAGATTAACTTCGCTCTTGAGAAATTGTTTCCTCGGAGCTCCCTGGCAATGCCCTATCAATTAGCTCTTGTACAACCTTTGTTGTGTTCCAGATGTCAACTTCTCTACATCGGCGAAACCAAACGCAGGCTCGGCGATCGTTTCGCTCAACACCTTCGTTCAGTCCGCTTTAACCAATCTGATCTCCCGGTGGCTCAGCACTTCAACTCCCCCTCCCACTCCCAGTCTGACCCTTCTGTCATGGGCCTCCTCCATTGTAATAGTGAGGCCCACCACAAATTGGAGGAACAGCACCTCATATTTTGCTTGGGCACCCCAGCGGTATGAACGTTGACTTCTCTAACTTTAGATAGCTCCTCTGTCCCTCTCTTCCCCTCCCTCTTCCCAGTTCTCCCACTGTCTTCCTGTCTCCGACTACATCCTTTCTTTGTCCTGCCCCGCTCCCCTGACATCAGTCTGAAGAAGAGTCTCGACCCGAAACGTCACCCATTCCTTCTCTCCTGAGATGCTGCCTGACCCGCTGAGTTACTCCAGCTTCTTGTGATACCTTTGTGGAGCACACTTGGTGATCACAACGTCAAAGACGTACAGGTATGTAGGTTAATTGGCTGGGTAAATGTAAAAATTGTCCCTAGTGGGTGTAGGATAGTGTTAATGTACGGGAATCGCTGGGCGGCACGGACTTGGTGGGCCGAAAAGGCCTGTTTCCGGCTGTATATATATGATATGATATGATATGATAATTTCAGTACAGTAAGGCCTATTTGTAATCTTTCTCCAGGATTCTGTTGGTTGTAACTGTGAATATGTGTGAGCAATGAATCTTCAATTTTGGGGTGGATGTGAGTGGCACCCTAGTCGGATGGATCAACAAAACACAGTGTCCGGACTCAGGCTTACTTCAAAGCTGGCCAACTTCTCAAAGTAAACAGGCCAAGCTGAAGGAGTGGTTACCAAAATAAAAATTAAAATTAAAACCCCTAAAGGAAAAGGATTAATTTCAAAGGAGGACGCAATCCAGGCCCTGAAAGACATCACTCCCCACTCTCCTGTTCCATCGCGGTTGGATGACAAAGATATGCGCATAGCTGACTGCCTTGTCAAGCCACTTCTTTATTTTTCATGGAGCTACCCTCCTGACAGCAACTTTCTTTTTTGGCAAAAGCACACGTTGTACAACTAGGACGGTCCTGGTGACCTTGCAGTGAGAGGCTGCCGAGACAATATACTGTTTTGAAGCTTCATTACTTTCCACTCTCTTTTTAATGGAAGCTAACTTGAAACTTATAAAAAAGACCAAAAGTAAGTTTTTATAATTTTTTTAAATGTTTTAAGAGCCCCTAAGTTTTAGCTGTCCAGTCTCCTCGCCCCACACATGTACACATAGATTTTTTCACACTCTTGCAATGTTTGTAAGATACTTTTTATTTACCACTGGATTTGAAACATTGGTGAGAATGGTTTTTAAGTGATAAATATAGACCTCTGCATTGACAAAAATTCCTGGACTATCTTGTAAGACTTGCATATATAAATGAAATATGTATGTGCATCGTAATTAGAAGAAAAGCTCAATATAGGTATGTAACAAAGTAATTAGCTTGCAAGTTATGACCAATGCTTAAAATATATGTGCACATCAGCACAAACAAAATGCTTCAACAGTTACCAAAATAGACGAGTTTATTTGTGGCTCTGTTTAAAAATGAAGCATTTGCAAAGTATTAAAAGGGCTCTGTTGTGCTTCTAAACAAGAAACTCTCACTGTGGTTCAAGCACAAACGGAAAGTTTGTTGCTGGGTGATAAGTAAACCACAAACCAGAAATAAAACTAGTTCGACTCACCACGTGTAGGAAGGAGCTGCAGATGCTGGCTTACACCGAAGATAGACACACAATGCTGGAGTAACTCAGCGGGACAGGTCACTCATTCCTTCTCTCCAGAGATGCTGCCTGCCCCACTGTGTTATTGCACATGCATTATCAGCCTGTCTTTAGACGTACCAGATCTATCAACATCTGAAAGGTGAATATAAGCTTGCTGGCCTATTAATTGACAATATTAATAGTCTCCATTATGGCGAGTCTGGAGGCTCGTTCTTTGTTGAAGAAGTTTATTGTGACAGCAATATTCGATCACAAAGTGACCTTGCTGGCCAATCTGAGGGTTCGACATCCCAGGACCACTCCCTATGGTCGCTACACCATCATTAATGTATCCCAAGGTGCTTCATAGAAGCACGACCTTCTAAAAATTCGATGTTAAGTGACCAAAGTTTGGTTAGAACCAGGTTTTAAGGATAACGTCAATGGCAGAAAGAGTGTGGAGGAGGTTCGGAGAGGAGATTCCAGACCTCTAGAAGCTGACAGTTCAAGGCACAGATGCCAGTGATTTGGGAAGAGTTTCGGACAGATACAGGACTGCAGGAGATTGCAGTGAGGAGGAACAATGTAAATGGGAAGATTTTAGAGAGTTTAGTGATGAAATGGGTGGACAATAGGTGATCAAGGCCCACACTGGGAGCTCTGCATAACATTGAGCTTATAAAGAGTGCCATGTGAGGTAAGTCATTTTGTACATTTGAATAGTCCAGAGACAGCAAAGGTATTGGTGAAAAATCTCAGCTGATAAGCTGAGGATCCGGAAAGACTGCAGTCCTGAAACTAAATGAACAGAGTCTGCAAAAGTCGGATCTGATTCTGTGAGATACTGTTATTGTTTATGTCATTGAGGGAATTGATGCTGGAAATGAAACAAAAACCGCAGGAAATCTGAAGTAAAATACCTCAGAAAATGCTGGTCTCAGAGGTCAGGTTGCAGCGGTGGTAGGTGCAGGTAAACAATGGTGCTGATAAATGGGCTGGGGAGTTATCACCTAGGGTTGCCAACTGTCCCGTATTAGCCGGGACATCCCGTATGTTGGGCTAAATTGGTTTGTTCCATATGGGACCACCCTTGTCTCGTAGTAGGCCCGGGGGGAGCTATAGGCCTAGACACTGTAGGCCTGGACACTGTAGGCCCGGACACTGTAGGCCCGGACACTGTAGGCCCGGACACTGTAGGCCCGGATACTGTAGGCCCGGACACAGTAGGCCCGGGGGCCGCTGTAGGCCCAGACAGTGTAGGTCCGGATACTATAGGCCCGGACACAGTAGGCCCGGACACTGTAGGCCCGGACACAGTAGGCCCGGGGGCCGCTGTAGGCCCAGACAGTGTAGGTCCGGAGGCCCGGGTGCCGCCTGACAGAGGTTGCATAGCAACCCGCCTCCCGGCCCGGGCGGCCGCCATTGGTGGAGCGGGAGCACATGGGTGAAGTCACGTGGGGCACGGGGCAGTGACGTCACCTTTTATCCCTTATTTGGGAGTGAGAAAGTTGGCAACTCTACTACAACCTGCACCCTCGGAGGCAATCCGCTGCTCCGAGATTGGCTGCAGGAGGTTCCCCTGCTGCACGATGTTGGCGCGGTAGAGCAGGCGCCACGCCAGGTGGCCGAGAGCGCGGATCGGTCGCGACCTGCAGCAGCACGGTGTGCCAGAGTAGCGGTGGAGGACACCAACAGCATCGTCTGGCCAGGCCGACCCTGCAAATCTGACCCAGTGCCGCCACTAAGACAACGGGCCTTTATGGCCAAGTTAAGACTCTACATTTTAAACAACTTTATCTGTTGTTTGTCTGTTATCAGGCAACTGAATCATACTGCCTCAACCAGAGGGCAGCGATGAAATACTGTCTACCTCGTTGTTCACCCTCAGACTATCCTTGATCAGACTTTGCTGGCTCTACCTTGCACTAAACGTTATTCCCTTATCGTGTATCTACACACTGTAAATGGCTCGATTGCTATCATGTATTGTCTTTCCGCCGACTGGATAGCACGCAACAAAAGCTTTTCACTGTTACTCAGTACACGTGACAATAAACTAAACTGAAACTGAAAAATAAACTTTGGATTTGAATGGCGCCAGAAACCTGGTGACTCTTGTGTGCTGTCTTAGTGTAATCTAAACTCCTGTCCTCTTGTACCTAAGTATGATTGTGCCTGCTGTGACCGCCCCATCCCTTCAATACCACTCTGATCTCTATCATTGGCAGTCCAGTCATGGGAGGCCAGTGCCCAGCATCATTGGTGACAGCCAGGTCCAGTTAGCTGACATTGCATGGCCCACCTAAACCTCGTCGGCCTACTCCTGAAAACACTCAGGCATTCCAGCCTGAGGGAGGGAAGCTGAGCGGAGAAACAGAAGAGAAAGAGGAAGGAAGAAAGAAGAGAGTGAGAGTGAGTGTGAGAAAGCTTCCTAGTTACCTGTGTTCCCCTGTTGCAGGTTCGAGGAAGACTGATCAGGACAAACACAAGACCATCAGCACCATTGTGTGGTCAAGACTGAGCTGCCAGGAAGAGACAGCCAGGCTAAGACTGAGTGGCCATGGCGAGCCTGAGACCGGCAGGGCCTCATCCTTCCCACACACAACGACGCCCACACTCAGAGGCAACACCTGAGCCATCAGGGTACACCAGAGACTGCCAGTGCTGTCTCTTCAGGCCCAAAGCTTAGCTGCCAGGATAAGCCTGAGTCTGCCAGCGCCCCCTCTTGAGGCAAGGATGAACTCCAGGGAGAAGCCGAAAGATTACGTAGAACACAATGTGCTGGAGTGTCTCAGATGGTTAGGCAGCATCTCTGGAGGACATGGATAGCCAGTGTTTCAAGTCAGTCTCTGAAGAAGGGTCCTGACCCGAAACGTTACCTATCCATGACCTCTATAGTTGTCACCTGACACGTTGAATTACTCCAGCATGTTACATTCTATGCAAGATTCCAGCTTTTGCAGTTTCTTGTATTACCAAAAGATTATCTAGTCAATATATCACGATGGTTTACCATAGCTTGCAAATTGAGTGCAGCATTTTTCCGCTACACTGACCACACTTCAGATGTGTAGGAAGGAACTGCAGATGCCGGTTTAAACCGAATATAGACACAAAAAGCTGGAGTAACTCAGTGGGTCAGGCAGCATCTCTGGAGAGAAGGAATGGGTGACGTTTCGGGTCCAGACCCTTCACTTCAGATGTCCGTGACTGCCTTTACTGGCTTTACTGAAGTTATGAAAGATGCTATACCTATGTACGTTACTGCTGCTTCTTGTAAACCAGGAAGGTTGGAAATATGTAGTGGTGAACACCTGGCGAGGTAAAGATGAGAACTCTCAGCATGTGCTCTCATTTATCTCAGTCTTGCCAAAGTTGCCAAGGATAATTGCGCATCTCCTTGTATAAGAGATCTTCCTTTTCCGTTTTTGCTGGATGAGTCTTGCCTACTCACTTGCAAACATGCAGAATGTAGCAGCTGGGATAAGGCAGTAATAAACACACACACACAACCAGTAGTGCAGCCCAGGAAATCTCCACACCGATGGGGAAACGTTGTTATACGAAAAAACTAGAAATACCCAGTGAAAGATCTAGTTTAGCATTGAGACCCTTCTTCACACTAATGAAGGGTCTCGACTCAAAACGTCACCCATTCCTTCGCTCCAGAGGTGCTGCCTGTCGCGCTGAGTTACTCCAGCTTTTTGTATCTATCTTCGGTTTAAACCAGCGTTTGCAGTTCCTTCCCACGCATCTAGTTTAGCATTTAGACACGATCCCCGTGAAAAAGAAACAAGACATTGCTACATGTTTAGTAGGAATGGAGTGCGGGGGAAGAGCAAAGTAGTCAGAGAACGTATCCCTGAACTTTCCTCTCTGGTGGGGAACAATAGAAGCAAGGGTATTTGTGTGTACATCATCCTGTCTGGGGCAGCACACTGCCTTCCTGCACTGTCACACTGCCATTGTTTATTCGTAGCAGTGGACATGCGGATGGATGGATGTTGTTATAGGGTCTCCCTGCCCTGAGGGGCGAGGCCTACAGTTCTGCTTCCTTTTAGTTTCTTAGCAACACCAAAAACAGAGCAAACTGGCTGGAAGGCCACCTGTGCTGCAAACACAATAACCAAGGACCAACATCACAGATCAATATTAGCAGCGTGCTATTGTCCGGAAACATCCCAAGGTCAGCCCCACATCCTATATGAGCACTACACCTCACCAGAAGACTGCTGTGGGCTTTTCTGAGAAAGTGGAAAGACCTAATCATCTGTTTTGGCTGGCCCTCCCTCCCTCCCTCCCTCCCTCCCCTATTTGCTACTGAAGACAACATCAACTTCTCTTTCACAGCTAGGGATGAGGCATAAACACTGGTTTACTAGAACAACATTTAAAAGAAATTTGGGCTGGTACACGGATAGGAACGTTTTAGAGGACTATTGGCCAAACACAGACAGGTGGATCTGGTGTAGATGGGACATTTTGGTCAGCATGTATGTGCAAGTTGAGCCAAGGATTTCCATGATTCATGACCCTGTGACTCCCTGACTCCACTGGTCTTGAGAAAACAGAAGACTCAATGAGGAAGTTTTACCATTGACTGCCTGTGATATCCAACCTCTGTTTGAAGAGTGGGTAATGTGGGTACACGGCGCCATATCTGGATCGTCTTACTCTGGACATTGTGGAGGAGTTACTCTGGACATTTGGTTGTGGGGAGACCTGATAGAAGTATATAAACCTTTGAGAGGCTTTGATAGGTAGGATAGACAGTTAGAACCTTTTTAATCCCAGGATGGAAAAATTAAATGTTAGAGGACATAGTAGGTTTAAGGTGAGAGAGGAACCGTTTAAAGGATAAGCTCGGGGCAAGTATTATACACGGGGAGATGTGAGTGTCTGGATCGTGCTGCCAGGGGTGGTGGTTGAGGCAGTTATGATAGAAGCATTTAAGAGACCTTTCGACATGCAGAGAATGGAGGGATAAAGATTGTATGCAGGTAGATAAGAATTAATAATAATAATAATGCATTATATTTATATAGCGCTTTTCATATACTCAAAGACGCTTTACAGAGATTTAGAGAACATAGGGAAATGAATAAATAGATAAATAAGTAAATAAGTAAACGAACAGAGAAAGGAGACAGAAGGTGAGGTGACCTTCAGTGGTTGAAGGCAGTGCTGAACAGGTGAGACTTCAGCGATGTTTTGAATGTGGTGAGTGTGGAGGAGTCTCTAACGGTTTGGGGTAGTGAGTTCCATAGGGTGGGAGCAGCGATGGAGAAAGCCCTGTCCCCCCAGGATCTGAGTTTGGTCCGGATGTGGGGGGATAGGAGATTGGCAGCAGCAGAGCGGAGGGTGCAGGTGGGAGTGTGCCTGTGGAGGAGGTCGGTCAGGTAGGATGGGGCCAGGTTATGGAGGGCTTTGTAGGTTATGAGGAGGATTTTGTACTGGATTCTCTGGGGGATGGGGAGCCAGTGGAGTTTGTAAAGGACGGGGGTGATATGGTCACAGATCGGGGTGTGGGTGAGTAGAAGGGCAGCGGAGTTTTGAATGTATTGAAGTTTACTGATGATTTTTGAGGGTGCGCCATAGAGGAGGCTGTTGCAGTAGTCCAGACGGGAGGTGATGAAGGCATGGATGAGGGTTTCTGCAGCTGTGGAGGAGAGAGATGGACGGAGACGGGCAATGTTTTTGAGGTGGAAGAAGGCTGTCTTTGTGATGTGTTTGATGTGTTTGTCGAAGGAGAGGGTTTGATCAAAGATGATTCCAAGATTCCGGATGTGAGGGGAGGTGGATACTGGGAGACCATCAATGTTGAGGATGAAGTTTTGGGTGGATTTGGTGAGCGTTTTTGGACCAATGATGATGATTTCAGATTTGTTGCAATTGAGTTTGAGGAAATTTGATTGAAGCCAAGATTTTATTTCAGTGATGCAGTTTGTCAGTGTAGAGTGTGTGGTGGTGGAGATTGACTTGGTGGAGATGAGGAGCTGGATATCATCGGCGAAGCAGTGGAAGTTGAGACCATGACGGCGGACTAATTGACCAAGGGGGAACAGGTAGAGGATGAAGAGGAGGGGGCCAAGGTCTCGGCATCATGTTTGGCACATCCAGGACTGAAGGGCCTGTTCTTGAGCTATACTGTTCTACGTTCTACAGTGTGTTCTGTAATTAGTGCTATTTGCTCAAGATCTACCTATGCTTTTGAAACCTAAATTATAAATACAGCCTGGGGAAACAGTGAAGGGAGTGTGCCCTTTTGTGTTGTCAGAACCTCCTCTCCCAGGCACCTTGCTGGAATGTCAACCTTTAGCAAGAGTATCAGTGTGTACCAGATGCTAGTACGCACGCAATCTCAAAACATCCTGACAGGGAAGAGAGGAGCTGGGGAGAGTATTGTCAGAAGAGAAGGATCTTCCAGACAGTTGAATCAGGCTTGGTTTCTCTCGCCATTCTTTGTAGAACGTGTGTCATTTAGCATAAGCCACAGCATCTAAACATGTAGCAAGGAACTGCAGATGCTACTCTACACCAAAGATAGACAACACGCTGGAGTAACTCAGCGGGACAGGCAGCATCTCTGGATTGAAGGAATGGGTGACGTTTAGGGTCCAGCCCCTTCTTCAGACTGAATGAGATTGTCTATTTTGCTGAAGAGTCTCCCTTCAATAGTTTTCTTTTGGCTGCAATATGCCTTGAGATACCCAAGGTGGCGAAAACTACAATAGAAGTGTGAGTTCTTCATCATTTGCTGCTGTAAAAACTCCAAATGCAGGAGACATCAGTAAGCACTTGTTCCACCAGCTCTACAAATATGAAGTGGTAGGCATAAGCATTTTTGGATGTACTTCACCAGTCCTACATGGAATGTGTCTGATTTCTCGAGCAGAAAGAAGGAAAATTGGCTTTGCTGATAAACCTCTTTGAGCCTAGGAAAAAAAACTGCAGATGCTGGTTTAAATGGAAGGTAGACACAAGATGCTGGAGCAACTCAGCGGGTTAGGCAGCATCTCTGGAGAGAGGGAATGGGTGACGTTTCAGGTCGAGACCCTTCTTCAGACCTGATTTGTTAACAGTCAGAGTGCAATACAGAATGCGATTTCCCCTTAAAAGATGTTTTTGTTTTCTGCTGTGCATGAACATTGCATTGATTCAAAGCCTACTTTATTATAATTACGGTCCTACACAAAATATATTTGCTTAAAGAAATAGTGAACCACAGCTTTGTAGGTTAATTGGCTTGGTATAATTGTAAATTGTCTCCAGTGTGTGTAGGATAGTGTTAGTGTGCAGGGATCACTGGTCGGTGTGGACTCGGTAGGCCAAAGGGTCTGTATCTCTTAACTAAAACAAAACTAAACTAAACTGTTGATTATGGCATCCAATAAATTGGTGCATTTTTTACTAACCAAAGTTTCATGGAGAAATCCAGTTTAAGAACATAATAATATAGTGCAAGTAAGGATTTGAAGCTGTAAATCTGTGGAATTCTCTGCCTCAGAAGGCAGTGGAGGCCATTTCTCTGGATGCTTTCAAGAGAGAATTAGATAGAGCTCTTAATGAAAGCGGAGACAGGGGGTATGGGGAGAAGGCAGGAACAGGGTACTGATTGAGAATGATCAGCCATGATCACATTGAATGGCAGTGCTGGCTCGAGGGGCCGAATGGCCTCCTCCTGCACCTATTGTCTATTGTCTATTGTCTATTGAAGTGTTTGAATTTCTTTCAGTGACACAGACCTGTCTGCTAGCAGCGACTAAGGCTTCCACACTATAACATATCTCCTTGGGTAGCTGTACTCTCCACTGTGACTCTAAGTCACACAGAAAAGGGAGGTCTACAGTTTTTATTACCAGTCCAGGCTGATCCAAATAACCAACTTCGATCGCGATAGTGACAGGGCAAAACATGCTACAGATTCCTGGTCCTGATCACCACCCTGTGATCTTATCCCATATCTTCAGAGGCGGAAGAGAGCAACTGAGCATCAGTAAAAGCATCAGCAGACTCGGCGATCGTTTCGCTCAACACCTTCGCTCAGTCCGCCTTAACCAACCTGATCTCCCGGTGGCTGAGCACTTCAACTCCCCCTCCCACTCCCAGTCTGACCTTTCTGTCATGGGCCTCCTCCAGTGCCATAGTGAGGCCCACCGGAAATTGCAGCCCAACAGTATGAACATTGACTTCTCCAACTTTAGATAGTTCCTCTGTCCCTCTCTTCCCCTCCCCCTTCCCAGATCTCTCTCTGTCTTCCTGTCTCCACCTATATCCTTCCTTTGACCCGCCCCCCCTGACATCAGTCTGAAGAAGGGTCTCGACCCGAAACGTCACCCATTCCTTCTCTCCTGAGATGCTGCCTGACCTGCTGAGTTACTCTAGCATTTTGTGAAATAAATACCTTCGATTTGTACCAGCATCTGCAGTTATTTTCTTACACATCAGTAAAAGTAATCTTCCTAAATACAGTATATGTCTTCAATAGGTATTGCATTATCCACCAGGAGAAGGCAATTTGACTCCTGAGTCTTGGCAATTGCTCATCCAAGTGTAAAACGTGTAAACAGCAACTTTTATATTTCATTCCTTAAAAGTTCAAGAGAAAATCTTTTAAAATGTTCATTCAAGAAAAAAGATTAAGTTAATGACATTCTTGAAATACTTTAGTAAGAAGATGTTTGACAAGTGGATTTTGCTGTATCATTTTGCAATTGAATAATAACAGATGTGTAATGGAGAACTCCCAAACATTGTAAAAAGGATGTTCAGATGGGTGTATTGCTGTGTACAGCAACACATGGTCAGTGGAATAAAGCACAAAGGATAGTTTGCAGACTTCCTTTCATTCGCCTTTTTTACGTGTTTGGAAGTCCAGCTGAGTCAGCGGTTCATTAGCACATTTCTTTCCCGCAGTTGGTCATAGTTTGTCAGTGGCAACAGGACATGTGGGCTGGAAACATCATTAACAAAGCCCCTAACAATTCCCATCAAAGCTTATTGGAGATGACAAACGTTGGTTGTGTAGACACGGATCGGAGATCTGGGTGGACAGGTGAAATGCATTTCTCACATTGTGTTCAAATTAGTGCAAGCCTGCAGCTGTTACAAATGGATTGAATAACCTAAATCATGTTGCGTTTGCTTTGTAATTTGTTAATATTTTAACTCATTCATTACTGGCAAATTATTTGTTAATGTTGCTAGTGCAACCCCAATGTGCAATTGCAGTAAGTATAAGATCCAACAGGTGATATTGTCAGATCAAAGGGTCTGGCCATTGATATCACAATGACATAATGCAGTAACATAAGTACGGCAGGGATGGGAAACATCACATTGACATAGCATACTGACATCATAATTATAATGTTTAGGAAGGAACTGCAGATGCTGGTTTACACCGAAGATAGAAGATAGGCACAGTGGTGCAGCGGTAGAGTTTCTGCCTTACAGTGCTTACAGCACCAGAGACCCGGGTTTGATCCCGACTGCGGGTGCTGTCTGTACGGAGTTTGTACGTTCTCCCCGTGACCTGCGTGGGTTTTCTCCGAGAACTTTGGTGTCCTCCCACACTCCAAAGACGTACAGGTTTGTAAGTTACTTGGCTTGGTACAAATGTAAAAATGGACCCTTGTGAAGGATAGTGTTAATGTGCGGGGATCGCTGGTCGGTGCAGACTCCATGGGCCAAAGGGCCTGTTTCTCTAAAAAAATAAAATAAATGCTGGAGTAATTCAGCAGGTGAGGCAACATCTGTGGAGAAAAGGAATAGGTGACATTTCCCGTCGAGACCCTTCTTCAGACTCATAATTATATATTAATTATCATAACCATAATTATAATAGTGACATCAACGAGACTGTGGATTTGACATCACCATGGCACTGCCCAGTGACATTTCAATGGCATCGTGACATCATACTTAACATGGCTATGTACTTAATTTGATCATTATTATAGTCATAGAGTCATGCAGCAGTGGGTGCAAGCCCTTCAGCTTAACTTGTCTATGTTGACCAAGATGCCCCATTTACACTAGTTCCACCTACCTGCATTTGCCCCATATCCCTCTAAACCTTTCCTATCAATGTACTTCCCCAAATGCCTTTGAAATCTAGTTAAGTTCAGTTCATTTCAGTTCATTTCAGTTCATTTCAGTTCAGTTCAGTTTAGTTTAGTTTAGTTTACTTTACTTTAGAGATACAGTGAGGAAACAGGCCCTTTCGGCCCACCGGGTCCGCGCCGACCAGCGATCCCCGCACATTAACACTATCCTATACCCACTAGGGACAATTTTTACATTTACCAAGCCAATTAACCTACAAACCTGTATGTCTTTGGAGTTGGATTGCCTTCCACAGCTGTATAGTTATATCACCTGCCTCAGCTATTTCCACTGGCAGCTCAATACCATAAACCCACCACCTTCTGTATCAAAGGTTGCTGCTCAGGTTCCTATTAAATCATTCCCCTCTCACCTTAAGCCTATGTAGCCTGGTTCTTGATACCCCTTTTCAGGGTAAAAGACTGTGCATTTACCCTACCTATTCCCCTCGTGATCTCATGCGGCCTCACCAACGACTTGCACAACTGTAACATAAAATCACAACCTCTATACACAGTACCCTGACTGATGAAGGCGAATGTAACGAAAGCCTTCTTGACCACCCCATCTTTCAAAAAACTAAGTACCTGCACTCCTAGATCTCTGCTCTACAACATTCCCCATTTCCCAACAGGGCCTTGCCATTCACTGCAATGATAGGAAGGAACTGCAGATGCTGGTTTAAACTGTAGACACAAAATGCTGGAGTAACAGTCAGTCTGAAGAAGGGCCTCGACCCAAAACGTCACCCATTCCTTCTCTCCAGACATGCTGCCTGTCCCTCTGAGTTACTCCAGCATTTTGTGTCTATCTATGGTCCCACCCTGGTTTGATTTCCTAAAATGCACACCTTGCACTTAAACTTTATTAACTATTGCATTAAACTTCATTAACTATTCCTCAGCCAACTGATCAAGATCCTGCTGGAAGTTTTTGTCACCATCCACGCTCTCCACAATACCACCCACGTTAGTGTCATCTGAAAACTTACTAATCATGCCTCTGCTTCCTCATCCGAATCATTGATAATAAACCCCATGCAGCAATGTGCCGACAGGCACGCCACTAGTCACAGGCCTCCAGTTGCAAAAAGCAACCTTCCACCATCAACTTCTTTTCTCTTCCATGAAGCGAATTCTCTATCCAGTCATAGCCACAAACTATGGGTCTGATAGCTTCAGACTTATCCAGTCTCTATCAAGTCTCTATCCCGTCTAGCTCTCCCTAGATCCTATATGATCTAATCATCTGGACTTTCTTCCTTGCAGAACCTTATCAATGTCTTGCTGGTCTACAGTCTATAGGTCTATATTGGTCTATTGGTCTATATTGGTCTATTTACCTAAATTAGTGCATCGTATGGGAGGCGCATTCCCAATCTCGTTGTACCCCTGGGTACAATGACAATAAAGATATATTGTATTGTATTGTATTGTATTGTATAGGCAATGTCTACAGTTTTGCCTTTATCAACCTTTTTGGTTACATCTTTAAAACAAACAATCAGATCCGTAAGTCTCGATTTTCCACATTCTTGCTATCACTAATCAGCCTGCCTTTCCAAATGCTTCTATATCTTGTACCAAAGAATACGCTCCAGTAACTTACCACTGAAGAAGGGTCTCGATCCAAAACGCCACCCATTCCTTCTCTCCAGAGATGCTGCCTGTCTCGATGAGTTACTCCAGCATTTTGTGTCTATCACAGATGTTAGACTTGCTGGTCTATCGTTCTCTGGCTGTTTTGCAGCCTTTCTCAAACAGAAGAGCAACAATGGCCACCGTCCACATTGGTCAGCATTATGATTGTAAAGTGATTGTTTTTAGCCTGGCCTTCCCAATGAGGTCAGTTTTGATAAAGTATCTCACCTGAAATATTAACCTTTTCCTTGGATACTATCTATGTGTACCTAGAACATAGATCAGTTGAGTATAGGAGCAAAGAGGTCCTTCTGCAGTTGTACAGGGTCTTAGTGAGACCGCACCTGGAGTACTGTGTGCAGTTTTTGTCTCCAAATTTGAGGAAGGATATTCTTGCTATTGAGGGCGTGCAGGCTTGTATACACTGGAATTTAGAAGGATGAGAGGAGATCTTATCGAAACATATAAGATTATTAAGGGGTTGGACACGTTAGAGGCAGGAAACATGTTCCCAATGTTGGGGGAGTCCAGAACAAGGGGCCACAGTTTAAGAATAAGGGGTAGGCCATTTAGAACTGAGATGAGGAAAAACTTTTTCAGTCAGAGAGTTGTGAATCTGTGGAATTCTCTACCTCAGAAGGCAGTGGAGGCCAATTCTCTGAATGCATTCAAGAGAGAGCTAGATAGAGCTCTTAAGGATAGCGGAGTCAGGGGGTATGGGGAGAAGGCAGGAACAGGGTACTGATTGAGAATGATCAGCCATGATCACATTGAATGGCGGTGCTGTGTTCAACTTGATGCAAAGTTAAACTAATCTCTGCCTGCACATGATTCCCATGTCCCTCTATTCTCTGCATATCCACACGCCTATTAAACTTTCCCCCTCTGACCTGAAAGCCACGCACTCTAGACTTTGACATTTTCACCCTGTTAAAAAGGTTTTGATTGTCTACCCTATCTATGCCTCTCATAATTTGACATACTTCTGTCAGGTCTCCCCTCGCCATCTGATGCTCCAGAGAAAACAATGCAAGTTTCTGCTACCACTCCTTCTAGCTAATACTCTCATATCCAGGCAGCAGTCTGGTAAACCTCTTCTGCATCCTCTCCAAACCTCCACAGCCTTCCTGTAATGGAGCGTCTAGAACTGCATGCAATTCTCCAAATGCAGTATGACCAAGGTCCTACAAGGCTGCAACATGACTTCCTGACTCTTCTACTCAATTGCCCCAACCCCATGAAAGCAAGCATACCATCCATCTTCTTCACCACTCTATCTACTTGAATTGCCACTTTCATGAAGCTTATGGACTTGGAGCCCAAGAATCTTTGTATATCAATGCTGTGAATCTATTTTTTAAATTTTTTAAATATTGATGTTGTTTATCAACTTAAATTTGCAAATCCAGTTTTCAGTTGCATGCTTTTTTATTACAGCTTTCCCCGTTTATTTATACTTTGATTTACTCACGGATAAACAAGATTGCGGACTTTTTCAAGGAGTTGCTTGGGCTGACTAATTTGCCATTCCCACTGCTTTACTCGATGCTGAAGCACACTTCAATTGCTGATTCTTCATCTGCAATGATAATTCATCTACTTCACACAATCTCAACCAATTCCCCAGACAATTTGTGCTTAAGACATTACCCGAGTAAATCACGGAAAGCCCCTCAACAACAGCTTGCATCTATATAGTGCTTTTAATGCAAGACAAAATGCCTCATGTTGATTCATGGAGGTGTAATAATAGAAAATATAGACGCCAAGCAAAAGATGGAGATAATTAATATGGATGACCAAGAGCATGGTTGAAGAACTGTACCTCTTGGGGACTCTGGAGAGGAAGTGGGAGGTGTAGAGGTTTAAATAGAGCACCACAGAATATTTAGGGACCATTTTCGATGCTGCTGCTGCTGCTGCTGCTGCTGTTGCTTTGAATCCACTGGCAGAGTTTCCAAGTGTCAACCATTCTGAGGATGAAAAATAGTTTTTGTTCAGAATAAAAAATTGTAAAATGCAAAAACATCTTCTAATTTGGTGAGGGAAGGTTGTTTATGGGAGTGCAAGTTCCTGCCTCCCATGTCACAGCATGCCAAGGAATGAATTAGAAATAGTACCTTACTGATGACGGACAACATATTGGGACAGGAAGTGTTCGAAAGACCAAAAGAAGCAATGCTTAAGGTCTCGGTTCAGACCGAAGATCGGGTTAAAACAGAAAACTTGGAAAATTGATAGGGGTCAAGGGAGACATTTTTAGGGCCATCCTAAATATTGTCTAATCTACTTCACAGTGCACTTGTACTTCTTAACCCCATCCTCTCAAACATTCACACCATATCACCACGCTTCCAGTGTCTCCAATCACCCATCGAATCTGTAATTCTGGGAATTCCTCTCATTCATTAAAGGACCATTTGCATTTCTCCAAAACCTTTAGAATAGTTCATCCCTGCACCCAGATAATCACCCCAATCACGGCCCAGGAACTGCTCTCAAATCCACTTGCCAATGATCGAACCTTGGTTACATGGTAGAAAAGAACTGCAGATGCTGGTTTAAATTGAAGGAAGACACAAAATGCTGGAGTACCTCAGAGGGACAGGCAGCATCTCTGGAGAGAAGGAATGGGTGACATTTTGGGTCCAGACCCTTCTTCATGATGGAGTAACTCAGCGGCACTGGCAGCATTTCTGGAGAGAAGGAATGGGTGACGTTTTGGGTACAGACCCTTCTTCATGATGGAATAATTCAGCGGGACAGGCAGCATCTCTGGAGAGAAGGAAAGGGTGACATTTCGGGTCGAGACCCTTCTTCACGATGGAGTAACTCAGCAGGACAGGCAGCATCTTGTGAGAGAAGGGATGGGTGATGTTTCAGTCTGAAGAAGGGTCTCGACCCGAAACATCACCCATTCCTTCTCGCAAGCGATGCTGCCTGTCCCCCTGAGTTGCTCCAGCATTTTATGTCTGCCCTTGGTTTGATGGTCATCTGTTCGAACCCTATGCAGGAGATCACCTGGTCTACCTTGGTCAGTGTATTATTGAGGAACAGCTACTGATTATTTCAAATATTTCAACTCCACCGCCTCCCCATCAGGAATTGAAATGCACCGTGAATATATTCAGGGGAAAAAAAGACAATAGACAACAGACAATAGGTGCAGGAGGAGGCCATTCGGCCCTTTGAGCCAGCACCACCATTCAATGTGATCATGGCTGATCATTCTCAATCAGTACCCCGTTCCTGCCTTCTCCCCATACCCCCTGACTCCGCTATCCTTAAGAGCTCTATCTAGCTCTCTCTTGAATGCATTCAGAGACTTGGCCTCCACTGCCTTCTGAGGCAGAGAATTCCACAGATTTACAACTCTCTGACTGAAAAAGTTTTTCCTCATCTCCGTTCTAAATGGCCTACCCCTTATTCTTAAACTGTGGCCCCTTGTTCTGGACTCCCCCAATATTGGGAACATGTTTCCTGCCTCTAACGTGTCCAACCCCTTAATAATCTTATACGTTTCGATAAGATCCCCTCTCATCCTTCTAAATTCCATTAAATTAAGACCCATTCTCCAAATATCTTTGCCAGTATTTATGATATTTCGGAATATTAAAAGGGATCCCAGCTTCCTGTAATTTATCTCCCTGGTGTTTTATGGGCCTTGCCAATTGCATTTCCTGACAAGTGACTGCGCCCCAGAAGCCAATGTTTAATGCTCATCCCTGGCTGCTCTTGACAAGTTGGTGGTTAGCCAGTTTCTTCAACTGCTTTAAACCACATGGTGAAGGTTGGAAGTTCATATCCATCTGGTGTTGGTTTACTAATCTCACATATGTGGAGAGACTGCGAGAAACCATTTTGCACGTTAACCGGACCGAGTGTACCATCCATAAGTAGCGCAAAATGAGAGAGAGAACAGAGGACAGCGATAGTGCAGATGAAAAAAAGTGCAAGGATTGCAACGAGGTGAATGGGAAGATCAGGTATTTGACCTTAGTAGAACAGAAGTCATAAGTGATAGGAGCAGAATTAGGCCATGCAGCCCATCAAGTCTACTCCGCCATTCGATCATGGCTGATCTATCTTTCCCACCTAACCCCATTCTCCTGCCTTCTCCCCATAACCCCTGACACCCGTACTAATCAAGAATCTGTCTATCTCTGCCTTAAATATATCCACTGACTTGGCCTTCACAGCCGTCTGTGGCAAAGTCCATTTAAGAGCTTGATAAAGCGGTGAACTTGTTTTCGAATCCAATGCTACCTGCTTTCACGTTTTTGTATCTTCTGTCTAGCGGGAAAGCAGAGGAGAGAGAACAACTGGGGTTTGAGTGGTCCATGGCTGCCCTGATACTATAACAGCCTTGTACTGATATAGAAGGAGATCATTCAGGCCATTAGGTCAATGCTAACTCCTGGGGAGCAATGCCATTAGTTCCATTCCCATTCCCCCTACTTCCACTTACACCTGGAATTCATTCTCTCCGTCATCAACTCCCTTTCATTCATTTTGCCTTTTGGCCTACAGTTAGGAGCAATTTATAATGGCCAATTAACCTACCCACCCTTACTGTGCCGAGATGTGGAAGGAAAAAGAGCAGTTGGAGGAAAGCCTTTAGTCACACTGAGATTGTACATAGTGCACACAGCCAGAGGTCATAATTGAACCCGGGTCACTGGAGCAATGAGGTAGCAGTGCTACCTGCTGCCCTGCTGCGCTATCTTTCACACCTCAAATTGTCAGATATATTTCTGAATGTAATGGATGCTTCAAATCTCTATCCAATAAGTTCACACATTGTTCATGACCAACAAAACAGAAAGACTGCTGATAGGGTTCGGAGAAGTGGGACAGTGAGCACAAAGTCTTTCGTAGACCGAATGGGTTCAAAGGGCTTTCCCTGTTATAAACACTCTGCAGTGACGCCAAGCAATTCCCTGCTGCTTTCTTGCTGAACTTTCCAATTTGTTGCATGCCCAGAGCAACAGAAGGCCATTAAACCTTTAGCTCAGTCTCAAGAGTAATGTGGAAGTCCTATTCATGCTTCAGAGTATTTTAAACCAACAAATGTCCATCAGCAACAGCAATTATCCTTTAATTGACCTCGGTATACGGCCGTTTAGACCTGGTCCTCAGAGGGAATACTTAAGCAGGTCAGATTTCTGCACCACTTTGGGACATGTTGTCACCTCAGAGAGATGGGCCATTTAAACACTGTGCCAGCAATAGCAACAACAGCAGCTTTAATGTATCAAACTAATCAAACGCAGGGGCAGAATCAAATACCATTCAACGCACAGCTACAGATGGTGACTGACCGAGAACCTGGTCATGGAGGTAGTGCTGTTTGAAGGGAGGAAAGCGAAAGGAATAGGGATAGTGACATGGGAAGGAATTCCTGAACTTTGGATTTGGCAGCTGAACGCACAGCTGCCAGTGGTGGAACTGTTATAGTCAGGAAAGAGCTTGATGCCAGAATAAATATCACAGAGGTTTGCAAGGCTGGAGGTGGTGGGAAATTAGGTCATTTGAAATCGAGGGTGAATGTTTTACGCCAAAATATTTGATTCCAAAGTTAGCGGAGTGCGGGGCACGGGCAGAGTTAGAATCGTAGGATTGTGGTATCACGGAATCACACAGCACAGAAATGAGCCCTTTCACGTGCGCATGATGCCTGTCGAGGCAAATCCCATTTGTCTGCAATAGACCCATGAACCTCAATGCCTTCTATCCAAGTACTTGTCCAAATGCCCGTTGAGGGGGGACCTCATTGAAGGTTGAGGAGGGACCTCATTGAAGATTGAGGGGGATCTCATTAAAACTTGCAGCATAATGAAAGGCATATATCGAGTGGATGTGGAAAGGATGTTTCCACTGGTGGGAGAGTCTCGGACCAGAGGTCATAGCCTCAGAATTAAAGGATGCTCTTTAAGAAAGAGGCGGCACGGTGGCGCAGCGGTAGAGTTGCTGCCTTACAGCGAATGCAGCGCCGGAGACTCAGGTTCGTTCCTGACTACGGGCGCCGTCTGTACGGAGTTTGTACGTTCTCCCCGTGACCTGCGTGGGTTTTCTCCGAGATCTTCGGTTTCCTCCCACACTCCAAAGACGTACAAGTATGTAGGTTAATTGGCTGGGCAAATGTAAAAATAAAATAAAAATTGTCCCTATCGTGTGTGTAGGATAGTGTTAATGTGCGGGGATCGCTGGGCGGCGTGGACTCGATGGGCTGAAGGGCCTGTTTCCACGCTGTATCTCTAAATCTAAAGAAAGATCTAAAGGAGGTGAGGAGGAACCTCTTTAGTCAGAGGGTAGTTAATCTGTGGAACTCATTGCCACAGAGGGCTGTGAAGGCCAAGTCAGTGGATATTTTTAAGGCAAAGATAAACAAATTATTGATTAGAATGAGTATCAAGGGTTATGGGGAGAAGGCAGGAAAATGGGATTAAGAGGCAGAGATCAGCCATGATTGAATGGCGGAGTAGACTCAATGGGCCAAATGGCCTAATTCTACTATAACTTGTGAACTTGCTTCTTAAATGTTACATTTGTGTCTGCCTCTATCAGCTCCTCTGTCAGCTCGCTCCAGATATCCACCAACCTCGATGAAAAAACTCACACCTCAGATTTCCTTTTAAATTTCTCCCCGCTCACCACGCCCTCTCCTTCTAGACTACACTGCGCCGAGAGAAAGATTCTGGCGATTTACCCAATCTATGACCCTCGTAATATAGTAAACTTCAACAAAGTAACCCCCCAGCCTCCTCTACTCCAGTGAGAATAAACACAGCCTATCCAATCTCTGGATGGTTTTGGGTGGTTTGATGTTCACAGGGCAGAGGAATGGGGTCAAGTTGGTATAGTTTTGGAGCAGCTGCCTGTGCTGAATGAGCATGGTCACATAGTATTAGCCAGGACAGTGTTGTGGAGGTAACATAGAGTTAATGGACCAGGACCTTTGCTACCTCTGGGATATAACCTCAATGACTTCACTTCTGAAGTCATACCATCATAGAAATATCCAACACAGAAACAGCATCTTTAGCAGCTGTTCACTTTCTTTAGTTTAGTATAGTTTAGAGATACAGTGCGGAAACAGGCCCTTCAGCGCTCCGAGTCCGCACCGACCAGCGATCCCTGCACATTAACACTACCCTACACACACTAGGGACAATGTTACACTTGTACCAAGCCAATTAACCTACACACCTCTTCGTCTTTGGAGTGTGGGAGGAAACCGCCGATCTCGGAGAAAACCCAAGCAGGTCATATCATATCATATCATATATATACAGCCGGAAACAGGCCTTTTCGGCCCTCCAAGTCCGTGCCGCCCAGTGATCCCCGTACATTAACACTATCCTACACCTACTAGGGACAATTTTTTACATTTACCCAGCCAATTAACCTACATACCTCACAGCGACATAGGTCACGGGGAGAACGTACAAACTCCGTACAGACAGTGGTCAAGATTGCCTAATGTCGCTGAAATGAGAGAGCTCACTGCACACCCTACCAAACTTGCCATGTGCAATATTATAAGAAGTCTGGAGGCACAAGAAACTGCAGATGCTGGAATCTTGAACAGTTGGAGGAACTCAGCAGGTCAGGTAGCATCCATGGAGGGTCTCTACCCGAAACATCATCTGAATGTTCTCTCCACTGATGCTGTCTGACTCGCTGAGCCCCTCCAGAGCTTTGGGTTTTATTACAGGGAGTCAGCTGCTCGTAAAAGAAGCGAAGTGGATTGCGTTATCACAGCGGTAGACTGAGCAGAAGGAAAATGTTTTTAGCTCCCTTCAATAATTTGTGTTAGATTCAATGTGCTTGTATTTATGTGGTTAGGTTAATATTCTACCCAAAGCTATTCCCAACATCTATGATTGCAAGCATTGGTGTTGCAATGTTACAGCGCAAGACTGGAAACTTCAGAAAGAAGGAGGTGATCTCTGGAGACTCTAAGTTTCCTGGTTATGTAGACACTGTTGAAAGATTCTTGCTAACATTGTGTGTAAGAAAATAACTGCGGGATGCTGGTACAAATCGAACGTATTTATTGCTAACATTGTGATCATCAATCTCATCCTCTTTGTAATATTCAACTTTAAGACTGTTTTCCAGGGTCCCTGGAAAAGGACATCCAGTTCCTGTTGAAGAAGTGTAAGAAAATAACTGCGGATGCTGGTACAAATCGAAGGTATTTATTCACAAAATGCTGGAGTAACTCAGCAGGTCAGGCAGCATCTCAGGAGAGAAGGAATGGGTGACGTTTCAGGTCGAGACCCTTCTTCAGACTGATGAAGGGTCTTGACCCGAAACGTCACCCATTCCTTCTCTCCTGAGATGCTGCCTGACCTGCTGAGTTACTCCAGCATTTTGTGAATAATACCAGTTCCTGTTTGGTCGTTCCATGAGCAGCATCAACAGTTTCTTCAAAATATTTATTTTCAGAGAGAGAGTGCGAGAGAGAGAGTGCGAGAGAGAGAAAGAGAGAGAGAGAGCGAGAGAAAGAGAGAGAGGGAGAGAGGGAGAGAGGGAGAGAGCGAGAGAGCGAGAGAGAGAGAAAGCGAGAGAGAGAGAGAGAGAGAGAGAGAGAGAGAGAGAGAGAGAGAGAGAGAGAGAGAGAGAGAGAGAGAGAGAGAGAGAGAGAGAGAGAGAGAGAGAGAGAAGAGAGAGAGAGAGAGAGAGAGAGAGAGAGAGAGAGAGAGAGAGAGAGAGAGAGAGAGAGAGAGAGAGAGAGAGAGAGAGAGAGAGAGAGAGAGAGAGAGAGAGAGAGAGAGAGAGGGAGAGCGAGAGAGAGAGAGAGAGAGAGAGAGAGAGCGAGAGAGAGAGAGAGAGAGAGAGAGAGAGAGAGAGCGAGAGAGCGAGAGAGCGAGAGAGAGAGTAAGTGCCGCAAAGGAGATGACATCATACAGCAAGCATTGACTAGTTGGCTCGTATTGTGGCACATGTTCTGGGAATGAACCAGACTGTGCATTAAAGAAAGACCCGTATTAAAAGTCCAGACCAATTAACTACCATTAGGAGTGCTCTGTGCAAATCAGTTGGGCTCCACTGGGAATGCGTTTATTCCTGACGTCCACGACACTGACCGAAGTGGAAGAAGAGCAGATGACTTTTGCTTGTATATTTAGCCTCTTCTATTCCATTTATTTCATCCAGTGTTCCCCGCGCTAACTCCTGAGGCTCAGCGGTCCGTAATGCTCCAACAGCATGCCTGCAGAAACTCGACTCCTGACGATTAACTTTCCAGACAAGTGTGCACTGGGCTACTCACTGGCCAAATGCAATGCATGCACAACCTCGCCTGGTGCCCCAAATGTTCAGAGCGGAGGATAATGGAACAGAAATCAAAATCAGTAATCCTGGGTAATATTGCCCCCCACCCGAAGCCAGCTGTAAGCTCCCAGTACCAGCACCGGTCAGGGTGAGCTAACACAGAGCAGGGAAGGAAAGAAGCCCTGAACGTGACTGCCCCATCAATTGGGCTGGACATTCAGCAGACAAGCCCTCCTCCTGAGCACTCCAGAGTGATAAAAACTGAGACTTGTGCCTCTGTAACATCAGCAGCACTGCAAATAAAGCGCAGGCGATATGAAGTGTCGAACGTTGCTCACAGTGCCCAGGTGAAAGTCTCCACTCTCCCTAGAATGCCCCACATCTGTAAAAGGAATGAAGTCAAATGCACTCAGGCATTCTCGGCACATTTCCTAATAGGCACAAATCCGTATAACTGCCCATAACTCAATATTAATTGGCACTAAATTGGCAGTGTTACCCAACGAGCCTGCAAGAATGGTAGGTGTGGGAAATGGACCTGTCATTGAGGTGCATTAGAGAGAGGGCTGCCGTTCTGAGACTGTGGTTTACCCATGTTATTTCTCGTCCCATCCCTGGCAATCTTACCTGATAACAGGAGATTTATGCGAGATTAAGAGTAAAATACATCCATATTTAATCTCTACGAGCCAGATCCCAGTTTAGCACTTTGGAAATGTGGGTATTAAAACCTGGCCAGCTAAAATATTTAAAAGGAAAGTATTGTTAACAACTATCAAAGTAATAAGCTGCCAAGCACACATAGATTGGAAACCACAGCTGCAATAGAGAATGGATATGAGTTGTATCAGCGTTAAGAACTTTGGCTGTGTTATGGAAAGTGAGATATTAATCTTTAGATTCCAACTAAATCTCTAAGGACTAGTTAGTTGTGGAGAAAACTGGTAAATAGCAGTCCTCCGTAGTAAACGCAGTCCTCAGAAGTGAGAAACAATATATTTGGAGAGGTCATACAAGGTCGTGCTAAGAAATTCAGAGAAACATAGAGAACATGCCCACAGATTGCTGACAAATAAAAGCAGGTACGTATGGTGGTTAAGAGGTCATACGTGAGGCTTTGGTCCATTTGTCATGTCACAGTGTGTCAGAGATGTCAAGCTTGAACTTTGTAATACACTTAAGATTGACACAAAATGCTGGAGTAACTCAACGGGTCAGGCAGCATCTCTGGAGAAAAGGAATGGGTGACGTTTCAGGTCATGACACTTCATCAGCCTCCTATACACTTTGTAATGCACTCCAATACACTTTATAATGCACTTCAATACACTTTGTAATGCACTCCAATACACTTTGTAATACACAGTCGCAATACAATTGTTAAATCACAACTCGAATACAATGTACACTTCAGGTCACTATGTTATAAAAAGTAGGGTATGGGAGTACAAGTGGCTTAACGAGGAAGTTAGCAATGTTAACAGGGAAGAGTGGTCATAAGGTCATGTGATAGGAGCAGAATTAGGCCATTCGGCCCATCAGATCTTCTCCGCCATTCAATCATGGCTGATCAATCCCTCCCTCCTAACCTCTTTATCCTGCCTTCTCCCCATAAACCCCTGACACCCGTACTGATCAAGAAAGAAGGGCTAGACTAGTGTGAGACTCATATATGTAAGGCACCAGGCATGAGCAGCACAATCAAATCTACTGTATTCACTGCTCCTGATGTGGCCTCCTTTACATCAGTGTGACCAAGCATAGACTAGTCGGCTGTTTTGCTGAATACTCGTGCTTGGCCTGCTCCATCTCCCAGTTGCTGACCATTTTAACTCCCCTTCCCATTGCCACACTGACCTGTCCGTCCTGGGCCTTCTGCACTGCCAGGATGAGACCTCTGGCAAACTGGTGAAGCGCACCTCATATTTTGCTTGGGTAGTTCACAACCCAATGGTATGAACATTGAATTCTCCAATTTTAAGTGACGAACCAACAACTCTTTCCTCTTCCACCAATAGCCCTTCCTCTTACTTTACATAGCAACATAGAATCATAGAAACATGGAAAATAGGTGCAGGAGGAGGCCATTTGGCCCTTAGAGCCAGCACCCCCATTCATTGTGATCATGGCTGATCATCCACAAACAGTGCCTGCCTTCTCCCCATATCCCCTGATTCCACTAGCCCCTAGAGCTCTATTTAACTCTCTTTTAAATTCATCCAGTGAATTGGCCTCCACTGCCTTCTGTGGCAGAGAATTCCACAAATTCAAAATCCTCTGGGTGAAAAAGTTTATTTCCACCTCAGTTTCACATGGCCTCCCCTTTATTCTTAGACAGTGTCCCCTGGTTCTGGACTCCCCCAACTTAGGGAACATTTTTCCTGCATCTAGCTTGTCCAGTCCTTTTATAATTTTATACGTCTCTATAAGATCCCCTCTCATCCTTCTAAACTCCAGTGAATACTGTTGTACTTCGTGGTCCGGTACCTGTTGTACCTTTAGTGACTCTGGACGGACCACAAGTACACGTGTATAAAAGGTTACAATGCTGGAGCTCAACTCCAGGCTGTTTATTCCGTCGTCACCTGGATCCAGAGTGACCGCCTAATCACACCAATCACTTATATACACAGGCATACAAAGTAGTCCTTGGATACACAAAGTAGTCCCAGCAATATCATAACATCCCCCTTGTCTTATATATTACAACATCCCCCTTGTCTTATATATTACAACAAATACAAGACCAGTCTTTCCAATCTTTCATCATATGACAGTCCCTCCATCCCGGGGATTAACCTCGTGAACCTACGCTGCACTGCCTCAATAGCAAGGACGACCTTCGTCAAATTAGGAGACCAAAACTTCACACAGTACTCCAGATGTGGTCTCACCAGGGCAACATTTCACGCCTTCTCACCTGATGTCCTTATGTCACAGCCCTTTGCCTTCTTCCTTCTTCCCATCTCTGGTCTGTGTCCACCTATCGACCAGTCAAACCACCTTACCTGTATCCACCCATTACTTGCCAGACTTTGTCCTGTGCCCCCACCTCTCTTCCACCTTTCTGCCCCGACTGGACCGTTTGAAGGTACTGGGCTTGCATTCGCTGATGTTTAGAAGAATGAGGGGGGACCTCATTGAAACATACGGAATATTGAAAAACTTGGATAGACCGGATGTGGAGAGGATGTTTCCACGAGTGGGACAGTTTAGGATTAGAGGTTATAGCCTCAAAATTAAAGGATGTTTTTTTAGGAAGGAGATGAGGAGGAATTTCTTTGGTCGGTGGTGAATCTGTGGAATTCTTTGCCACAGAAGGCTGTGGAGGCCAAGTCAATGGATATATTTAAGGCAGAGATAGATAGATTCTTGATTAGTACGGGTGTCAGAGGCTATGGGGAGAAGGCGGGAGAATGGGGTTGGGAGGGAGAGATAGATCAGCCATGATTGAATGGTGGACTAGACTTGATGGGCCAGGTGGCCTAATTCTGCTCCTATCACTTTTCAACTTATGATCTTATAGTCAGTCTGAAGAAGGGTTCTGACCGAAAACGTTGCATATCCGTGTTCTCCAGAGATGCTGCCTGACCTGCTGAGTTACTCCAGAACTTTGCATCTATTTTGTAAGCCTGCATCTGCAGTTCCTTGTGTCTACCTGAAACAAAATGTGTCCAGCTTGTTCAAAGGTTCTACTCTAAATGCCCTTGTGCACAATAATACACATGAACCATTGTGATGCCACACATGATTACAGAAACTAAATTTCTAACCATTTTTTTTAACGTACATCAACCAATTTAGCTAATTTACAAATGTAACCGAGTCCCACTGTCCTTGCTATTGAGGGCGTGCAGCGTAGGTTTACTAGGTTAATTCCCGGAATGACGGGACTGCCATGTATTGAAAGACTGGAGCGACTAGGCTTGTATACACTGGAATTTAGAAGGATGAGAGGGGATCTTATCGAAACGTATAAGATTATTAAGGGGTTGGACACGTTAGAGGCAGGAAACATGTTCCCAATGTTGGGGGAGTCCAGAACCAGGGGCCACAGTTTAAGAATAAGGGGTAGGCCATTTAGAACGGAGATGAGGAAAAACTTTTTCAGTCAGAGAGTTATGAATCTGTGGAATTCTCTGCCTCAGAAGGCAGTGGAGGCCAATTCTCTGAATGCATTCAAGAGAGAGCTAGATAGAGTTCTTAAGGATAGCGGAGTCAGGGGGTATGGGGAGAAGGCAGGAACGGGGTACTGATTGAGAATGATCAGCCATGATCACACTGAATGATGGTGCTGGCTCGAAGGGCCGAATGGCCTCCTCCTGCACCTATTGTTTATTGTCTATTGTCCTTCAGGGCAGTACTGAAGCCACAGGTCAGATGGAGCTGCTGTTATGAGAGTATCATCCACATCGATAGTATTTTATCGCAACTCTTATCAGAAATATTGTGTTGGAATAATAATGTCACATCTTCAATCCTACATTCTTCTTCACTAATGTGGTGGCGCAGCGGTAGAGCTACTGCCTTACAGCGCCAGAGACCCGGGTTCGATCCTGACTACGGTTGCTGTCTGTGCGGAGTTTGTACGTTCTCCCCCGTGACCTGCGTGGGCTTTCTCAGAGATCTTCGGTTTCCTCCCACACTCCAAAGACGTACAGGTTTGTAGGCTAATTGGCTTGGTGTAAATGTAAAATTGTCCCTAGTGTGTGCAGAGCGGTGTTAATGTACGGGGATCGCTGGTCGGTGTGAACTCGGTGGGCCGAAGGGCCTGTTTCCGCACTGTATATCTAAACTAAACTAAAATTAAAAATCTCCTAATTATCGTGTGCAAAGATCAAGTTGTCCACGTGGACTTATCTGAATCGTTCACCAACCCCTGCGAGATAATTTTCAGAATCATTTACCTCCACTATTTCTCACCTTCTCATCAACGAGCTATCAGCACATTTCAGCATACAAACGTTATTAATATGTGGACTGCACCTTATCTTTGTGAGGTGTTGTACATTGATACACCTTTCCTTCCAATTTAGGCCGAAGGACAATCATGTTTCCTGCTGGTATATAATCAAATCCCTATGACATGTTTGCTCAATGTTTCCTTAACTCTGCAAATTGTTTTTCCTGCTTCCTCAACTAAATCTGGGAGGTTTGAAGAATTTAAATAGAGCTCTATTTCATTGCTTTTCACAGATAGTTCAATCTATCGGTAGCGCAGCGGTAGAGTTGCTGCTTTACAGCGAATGCAGCGCCGGAGACTCAGGTTCAATCCTGACAACGGGCGCTGTCTGTACGGAGTTTGTACGTTCTCCCCGTGACCTGCGTGGGTTTTCTCCGAGATCTTCGGTTTCCTCCCACACTCCAAAGACGTGCAGGTATGTAGGTTAATTGGCTGGGTAAATGTAAAAATTGTCCCTAGTGGGTGTAGGATAGTGTTAATGTGCGGGGATCGCTGGGCGGCACGGACTTGGAGGGCCGAAAAGGCCTGTTTCCGGCTGTATATATATGATGATGATAAAAATCCGATAATTACTTATTTTAGGAAACTATTCTGGGAATAGTTTAGCTTAGTTTAGAGAAACAGCGTGGAAACAGGCTCTTTGGCCCTCCGAATCATGGGGTCAGAAGGCTATAAGGAATAGGAGTAGAATTAGGCCATTCGGCCCATCAAGTCTACTCCGCGATTCAATCATGGCTGATCTATCTCTCCCTCCTAACCCCATTCCCCTGCATTTTCCCCATAACTACTAACACCTGTACTAATCAAGAATCAATCTATCTCTGCGTTAAAAAATATCCACTGACTTGGCCTCCACAACTTTCTGTGGCAAAACTTCTTCTTGCGTTTGAGGCAGCAGAAGTTATGTAACGCCCTCCAGGCGCTGTAACCAGTGCAATGTGCTGTTGTCGAGGGCCGTGAGGTCTACCCCTCCACCAGGGGGACGGAGGACAGTGCAGTCGGACATGCCGTGCTGCGCTGCTTGCTGGTCTTCTCCACACACGCAGGCTGCTTACGGACGCAACCCCCAACGATGCACGTTGGCATTGAACCGGCCGACCCCTGTGCGGAACCGGTTCAGGGCGACCCACTCTTTGCAGGGCGTGTCCAAGCCGGGTGGGGCTGTGGTGTTCGGTGCGACAGTGAATTGAGGAGGTCGTGATGTCTGTACCCAGCTGGTTCTCCATGCTCCTAGTATGTTGAAACCGGAGCCACAGAGGGTCGCTGCATGACGGGAGAAAGGGTGACGAGACGACAGGCGTTGAGGTCCCAGTTGCTGTGAATCCCGGGCGAGGTGGTGCAAAGGATGTTTGGCGTCCGATGGGGCCTTGCACACCAGCCTATGAGTGAAGAACTCTCTGCGAAGCTTGGCGGGTGCGATACCTGCGAGCACCGGCAGGAGATCCGTCGGAGCAGGGCGTAGGCAGCCGGTGATGATCCGCATGGTGTCGTTGAGGGTGGCGTCTAGCTTGCTGGTATGAGCGTTGCGGCACCATGCTGGGGCGGCGTACTCAGCGGCGCTGTACACGAGTGCAAGAGCACTGGTTCGAAGAGTAGATATCCTGGCACCCCATGACGATCCGGCCAAGCAACGCAGGAGGTTGTTCCGTGCCGAGACTTTAGCACGGAGAGCTTCCAGGTGGGTCAGCTTGTAGGTCAGCTGCCGATCTAGTTTCACCCCGAAGTATGTGGGAAATGGGTTGTAGGGTAGGAGTGACCCATTGAGGGTGATGGTTAGCTGGCGTTGAGCTTCCTTGTTGTTCAGGTGAAAGGCCGTTGTGGTGGTTTTTGCCACACTCAGTTTTAGTCTCCAGGTCTTAAGGTACAAATTCCTTATCTGCCGAGAGCACATCCTCAACATTTGACCAACTCCTGTCCGAGTGCAGTAGGGCCAAGTCATCTGCGTATCCATACTGGCGCGCGGTCGTGCGTGGCAGATCGCTGATATAGAGGTTGAAGAACATGGGGGCCAGTACCGAGCCTTGGGGGACTCCGTTTCTTAGGCGTCGCAGTCCACTAGATTGTCCGTCGCTGGTCTTGAGTACAAAACTGCGGTTGGCAAGGATGTTGGCAAGGAACCGCACTAAATGACGGTCAGGGCAAATAATTCCACAGATTCACCACCCTCCGACTAAGGAAATTTCTCCTCATCTCCTTCCTAAAAGGACATCCTTTAGAGCGGCACAGTGGCGCAGCGGTAGAGTTGCTGCCTTACAGCGAATGCAGCGCCAGAGACTCAGGTTCGATCCCGGCTACGGGCGCCGACTGTATGGAGTTTGTACGTTCTCCCCGTGACCTGCGTGGGTTTTCTCCGAGATCTTCGGTTTCCTCCCACACTCCAAAGACGTACAGGTATGTAGGTTAATTGGCTGGGCAAATGTAAAAAATAAAAAATGAATGTCCCTAGTGTGTGTAGGATAGTGTTAATGTGTGGGGATCGCTGGGCGGCACGGACCCGGTGGGCCTGTTTCCGCACTGTATCTCTAAATCAAAATCTAAAAAAAAAAAAATCTAATTCTGAGGCTATGACCTCTAGTCCTAGACTCTCCCACTAGTTGAAAGATTCTCTCCACATCCACTCTATCCAAGCCTTTCACTATTCTGTACATTTCAATTCTTCTAAACTCCAGCAAGCAGAGGTCCAGTGGCAACAAACGCTCATTGTAGGTTAACCCACTCATTCCTGGGATCATTCTTGTAAACCTCCTCTGGACCCTCTCCAGAGCCAGCACATCCTTCCTCAGGTATGGTGCCCAAAATTGCTCACAATATTCCACATGCAGCCTTACCAGCGCCTTATAATGATTCAATATGACATCCCTGTTGTTGTATACAAGCCCTCTTGAAAGAAATGCTAGCATTGAGTTTGCCTTCTTTACTACCGATTCGACTGGCAGATTAACTTGTGGGGAACCCAGCACCAGCAATCCCAAGACCCTTTGCACCTCCGATTTCTGGATTCTCACCCCATTTAGAAAATAGTCCACGCCTTTATTCCTACTACCAAAATGCATGACTCCACACTTTGCTACACTATATTCCATCTGCCACTTCTCTGCCCACTCTCCCAACCTATCCAGGTCCTTCTGCAGAGTCCCTGCTTTCTCTACACTACCTGCCCCTCCACCTATTTTCATATCATCCACAAACTTGGCCACAGTCTTCAATCCCCTCGTCCAAATCATTGATGTACAAGGTGAATAGCGGCCCCAGCACCGAGCCATGCGGAACTCCGCTTGTCACTAGCAGCCAACCAGAAAAAGCCCCCCTTATTGCCACTCTTGGTCTTCTGCCATCCAGCCAACCTGCTATCCATGCCAGTATCTGCCCTTTGATATTGTGGGCTCTCATCTTCCTAAACAGCCCAACATGTGGCACCTTATCAGAGAGTCCGCTCCAACCAGCGATCCCCACACATTACCACTACCCTACACACACCAGGGACAATTTACATTTATACCAAGGCAATTAACCTACAAACCTGTACGCCTTTGGAGTGTGGGAGGAAACCGAAGATCTCAGAGAAAGCCCGCGCAGGTCATGAGGGGAACATACAAACTCCGTACAGACAGCACCTGCAGCTGTCTTTCTAACCACTTTGAATAGAAGTCAAATAATATTAAACCGAGTACAAAGGACACTGGAAAGACCTTCCTTTATAAGGTTATAAGTGATGATGTTTGCTGATGATGCACAATGTTCAGCTCTATTTGCAACTCCTCAGCAAATAAAGCTACCCATTTTTGAATGCTGTACTCAATGTCAGAGACACAATGTTGAGACAGCAAGTTAGTCATCTCTCTGCTCTTGGTTCTGCCACTATGAGAACAGCAGAAGTCAACTCAGAGAGACCAAGAGGAGCTCGTGATCAGGAATAGGAGAATAGTCTTCGCAAGATCAACTTGTAAAATCTTCTGACTGCAAATACCATTTTAGTGGTTTCTTTCTCTATCTTTAGTTTAATTTAGTTTAATTTAGAGATGCAGCGTGGAAACAGACCCTTCGGCCCACCGGGTCCGCGCCGACCAGCGATCCCCGCACATTAACGCTACCCTACACACACTAGGGAGAATTTACACCTACACCAAGCCAATTAACCTACAAACCTGTACGTCTTTGGAGTGTGGGAGGAAACCGAAGATCTCGGAGAAAACGCACGCGGTCACGGGGAGAACGTACAAACTCCGTACAGACAGCACCTGTAGTCAAGATGGAACCCGGGTCTCCGGCGCTGCAAGCACTGTAAGGCAGCAACTCTGCCGCTGCGCCACCGTGCCGCTTGATCATCCGAACACCTTAGCAGGGTTCATTTTTTGTCAGATAAGCAGTTGGATTCTCGTGCCCTTGATGTGCCTAACTACTGCCTCAGCTCCTATTAGAAGCATCCCGTGCAAGGTTTAGCAAATGGCTAATATCATAATGCACCAACAATGACGACAGCATATGGCACGTTGGCCTTCATAGCAAGAGGATTTGAGTATGGGAGCAAGGAGGTCCTACTGCAGTTGTACAGGGGCTCTGGTGAGACCACACCTGGAGTATGGGGTGCAGTTTTGGTCTCCTAATTTGAGGAAGGACATTCTTGCTGTTGAGGGAGTGCATCGAAGGTTCACCAGGTTAATTCCCGGGATGGTGGGACTGACATATGATGAAAGAATGGGTCGGCCATTTAGGACTGTGATGAGGGAAAACATTTTCACCCAGAGAGTTGTGATTCTGTGGAATTCTCTGCCACAGAAGGCAGTGGAGGCCAATTCACTGGATGTATTCAAGACAGAGCTAGATAAAGCTCTTAGCGCTAACGGAATCAAGAGATATGGGGAGAAAGCAGGAACGGGGTACTGATTTTGGATGATCAGCCATGATCATAATGAATAGCGGTGCTGGCTCGAAGGGCTGAATGGCCTACTCCTGCACCTATTTTATATGTTTCTATGTTTCTATGACTGTGTTCTGAGGCCATTCCAGCACAGAGCAGGTTCCTTTCCCGGTCTCTTCCTCACAGCAAGAATTTGCCATTTTGAATAGTTGATGAAATAGAGTCCAAATTGTGGCAGGGTCAAGTAGAACTCAAATGCAGGATAACCCCTGGAATGTTTCCAGGTTTTCTGGTGACCTTGATTTCTTCTTTGACTGGCTGCACCCATTTTCTTCTGCTTGCGGACCTGAAGTAAATCATTTCCTTCTGCACTGAGGCAATTTTTATTTAAAGCTTGGCATTAAAGCTGATAAATGCTTCCTCAAGTATACAAAGGTTTTCTTCATTCATGGTGATTACAATTAGGATGTCACACTGATTGCCCCACAGCTTCTTATCAACACTTTGCTTGGAATATTTCAGGTGCTGATTTTATCCCGTACAATAGCACTTGTATAGTACAACCTCTTGCGGGTGTTAATTGTTCAGTAGGATTGGCTCTCTCTGTCCACATTAACCTGGACATTGGCATGAAACAAGCATCTAATTCACTGAAGACCTCCTCCCCTGTGTATTTAATGTTCTAACCTTGGGGCAGACCATAATGTTCATCATCCATCGATCTATTAAGGGTCTGTTCATAATTTGCGTGGAGCCAGTCAGTCTTATCTGCCTGAGGCATCACAGTATAGATGTTGGCCGATCACACCATGGTACTTTCGCCAATACCTTGCGTCAGTCCGCTTTGTTTAGGTCTTTAATCAGCTTTGGAGCACGTGGCCGAGGAGGAGGGAGCCACTGGTGACGACAGTAGGCCGGTGGGAGAGGGACCGGGGTAATGCCTCCAGCGCCTTCAAGGTCGTCTGCAGGAGGTGCCACGGGACACAGGGGCGGTCTGGAGAGGAGAGGAGAGGGACATCGGTTGGCGGGCCGAGCCGGTCGAGGGCGATGGAGGAGGCCCTGCAGAAGCCTGGACTTACCTGTACATCGAGCCCATGGACCATACTATGGACTTTCTTGTTGTAAATGGTGCCAACGTGTGGCGACTGTGCATTTGTGGGCTGTGCAAAAGAATTTCACTGTGCTGTGCATACGTGACTATCTAGACCCACTGAAGCTGTCTACCTTTGCATTAGGTCAGTCTGGCATATGACAGCTTGGTGCACTTTAATGGCCAGGTGTAGTTCCTTAAACGTAATGTCACATCGCCAACGCGGAAACACCCTCAAAATTTTTTTAGATTTTAGATTTTTTGGGGGATTTTTTAGATTTAGAGATACAGCGCGGAAACAGGCCCTTCGGCCCACTGGGTCCGTGCTGCCCAGCGATCCCCGCACATTAACACTATCCTACACACCCTAGGGACAATTTTTACACTTGCCCAGCCAATTAACCTACAAACCTGTACGTCTTTGGAGTGTGGGAGGAAACCGAAGATCTCGGAGAAAACCCACGCAGGTCACGGGGAGAGCGTACAAACTCCGTACAGACGGCGCCGGTAGTCAGGATCGAACCTGAGTCTCCGGCGCTGCATTCGCTGTAAGGCGGCAACTCTACCGCGGCGCCACCGTGCCGCCATTGCAGAACAAAGGGAAATGCGAGGGGCATTTCACACGGGACATACGGACACACTGTCTGCATTACGCAGCATGACAGGACCAGCGACCAGGAGAAAGTGCTTCATCACTGGGCCCAGGCACAGTTGTCATACTCCCTGGAGGAGGAAATGTGGTTATAGAGCCAAATCAGCCCAGTCTGTGTCAGGGACATGGCTGAGACCATTGAGGATGGCAAAGTATGTAAATCTTCTCATAATCCATTTCTGGCTGATTAGGCAAACTCTTCTAATTCCCAGGCTGCAGATGGTCGAAGTGTGCATCTCCCCATCTTCCATCTCTCTCTACTCTCTTCCCTCATCCCCCCTCCCCCTCTTCCCTCATCCCCCCTCCCCCTCTTCCCTCATCCCCCCTCTTCCCTCATCCCCCTCTTCCCTCACCCCCCCTCTTCCCTCATCCCCCCTCTTCCCTCATCCCCCCTCTTCCCTCATCCCCCCCCCTTCCCTCATCCCCCCTCCCCCCCCATCCCTCACCCCCCTCCCCCCTCTTCCCTCATCCCCCCTCTTCCCTCATCCCCCCCCTCTCCCCTCATCCCCCCTCTTACCTCATCCCCCCTCTTCCCATATCCCCCCCCCTCTTCCCTCATCCCCCTCCCCCCTCTTCCCTCATCGCCCCCTCCCCTCTTCCCTCATCCCCCCTCTTCCCTCACCCCCCCTCTTCCCTCATCTCCCCCTCTTCCCTCACCCCCCTCTTCCCTCATCCCCCCTCTTCCCTCATCCCCCCCTCTTCCCTCATCCCCCCTCCCCCCTCTTCCCTCATCGCCCCCCTCCCCCCTCTTCCCTCCCTGCACTTCTCTCCCTCCTCCATGTGCTTTCCTGTAACTTACACTTGAGCCTTTCTTCCTTGCAGATACCAAGAAGTAGCTGTGCAACTGAAAGAGGGTGAGGAGGGACGCTCTCTGTCTCTCAAACTGGCACTTTAGCCCCTCAAGTCCTGGTAACATCCTCATAAATCATCTCTGCACTCTTTCCAGCTTACATATCAATGATTTGAATGAAAATGTACAAGGTATGATTAGTAAGTTTGTAGATCATGCTAAGTTAGGTGGTATGGTAGACAGTGAAGATGGCTATCAAGAATTACAGTGGATCTTGATTAGCTGGGCAAGTGGACTGAGCAATGGCAAATAGAATTTAATTCAGATACGTGTGAGGTGGTGTATTTTGGAATATCAAACCAGGGCAGGACCTTCATAATGAAATGTAGTGCCCTGGGTGGTGTGATCTAGGAGAACATCTCTGCTCAGTCCACCTAAACCTATATAGTCTCCCGGTTGCTAAACACTTTAACTCCCACTCCCATTCCCACACTGACCTTTCTGTCCTGGGCCTCCTCCATTGTCAGAGTGAGGCCCAGTGCAAATTGGAGGAACAGCACCTCATATTTCACTTGGGCAGCTTTCACCCCAGCGGTATGAACATTGACTTCTCTAACTTCAAGTAACCTTTGCTTTCCCCCTCTGTCCATCCCTCCCCTTTCCCCATTCCCTGACTAGTCTGACTGTCTCCGAGTACAATTTACCTCTGCGTTGTTGTTACCTTCTCCCAGCTAACAATGATCTATTCTACATTTTCCTTGATCTCCATTCCCTTTGTCCTATTTTCACACCTTACACTCCCTTATCTCTGTATCTCCCTCTCCTCTGACATCAGACAGAAGAAGAGTCTCGACCCGAAACGTCACCCATTCCTTCTCTCCAGAGATGCTGCCTGTCCCACTGAGTTACTCCAGCATTTTATGTCTATCTCAGGAGTACAAGTACATAATTCTCTGAAAATAGCAAAGCAGGTACATAGGGTGGTGAAGAAGGCTTTTGGATGTTGGCCTTCATCAGTAAAAGGAAATTAGTGTAGAGGTTGGGATGCTATGTTACAGTTGCACAAGACGTTGCTGCGGCTGCACTTAGACTATGGTTCTGGTCAACTCGCTAAGGGAAAACGGACATTAAACTGGAAAGAATGCAGAGATTTATTAGGATATTACCAGGACTCGAGGCCTGAGCTCTAGGGGTGAGGCTAGAATGTCATTCCTTGGAGCTGAAGACTCAGGGATGATCTTATAGTGATATATAATATTATGAAGGAAATACATAGTGTGAATGCACAGTCTTTTTTCTCAAGAACTAGAGGGCATAGGTTTAAGGTGAGAGGGGCAGAATTTAATAGGGACTTGAGGGGCAACTTTTTCACACAGAAAGTATTGGGAATATGAAATGAGCTATCAAAGGAAATAGTTGAGTTGGGTACAAAACAACATTTAAAAGACATTTGGACAGGTAAATGGACAGCAAAGGTTTGGAGGGATATGGTCCATATGCTGGGAAATTGGACTAATTTAGATGGGGCTTTTTGGCCAGCATGGATGTGTTGGGCCAAAGGGCCTATTTCTGTGGCTGTCTGACCATGATTATACTGCAAGCCCCCCATTAGGCAATGGAAGTTAAGGGAGCAAATATGCCTGGAAATCGAAGATGGATATGGGAATAATAGAGTTGATATAGTAGGCGACTTTAAGATCCTTGTTATTGACTGGAACCAGCAGAGTGACAAGGGATTCGACGTGGCAGAGTTAGCCCAAACGTCCAACTTTGGCAGTGACAGTTCATCTAACAAATGATGAATACAGGCACCTTGCATTTTACACATATTTGATTTATATGTTTTTAAAATAACGCGCGTGTTCCCTTAATACCATTGCTTGATTTACACATTGGTATTTTTGGGCTAATGCGCTCAGATTTACTGCTGACAGCTTAGCCGCGAATGCGCTTAATTTATATGTTTTTGAATTACGCGCTGCTTTTCAAGCAGATAATCCCTGTGTAAAACACATTGTGCCTGCACTCTCAATCACTGTGTCCGGGAAAGCTTTCTGAAGTACTATGTTGATGGACCCAATGGAGACATGGGCTACAATTGATGCCACTTCGAAAATTACACTCCACTTAGGGATGTAATGCGGAGGCTTTATCAGGTGCTGGTCAGATCGCACTTGCACTATTCCGAGTAATTTTACGATTTGGTTTACGAGAATGATCCCAGGAATGAGTGGGTTAACATATGATGAGCGTTTGACGACACTGGGCCTGTACTCGCTGGAGTTTAGAAGACAAGATAATGGAGAATCTTAAAAGGTTCTATTGGTATATTCATAACAAAATTCAAGATTCAAGATTCAAGATTCAAGATAGCTTTATTTGTCATCCAATATTGGACGAAATTCAGTCACCCACAGTCCAACAATAAAAGCATTAAATAAGCATTAAAATTACACAACCCCAAAAAAAACCCAAAACACAGTCCAACAATAAAAGCATTAAATAGGCATTCAAATTACCCAACCCCAAAAACACACAAAAAAAGAAACATCCATCAAAGAAACATCCATCACAGTGAGTCTCCTCCAGTCCTCTCTCTCCTCACTGTGATGGAAGGCCACAATGTCTTTCCCTTCTCCTGCTGTCCTCGCCCGCAGTCAGGTTGTTGTGGTTGCAGGCCGCGCCGGACGGTCCACAGCGGGCCAAGCCCAAGGCGAGTCGCAGCCACTCCCGCAGCCTCCGAAGACGGCCGGCTCCGCCGATGATAAGTCCAATCCGGGGCGGGCGAACACGCTGCTGCTGCAGCTGTTGCTGCACGTCGGGGCGGTCGTGGCTCCCGACATTGAAGCCCCCGCCCAGCAGAGAAATATCCCGCGGCATATCTTAGGCCGCGCCGGACGGTGAAATGTCCTCGACCCAAGCCCCGCGATCCGGGGCGGGCGAACCCGCTGCCGCTGCCGGAGCTCCCGATGTCGGCATCCACGTGGCCCGAGCCTAAGGCGAGTCGCAGCCGCTCCCGCAGCCTCCGAAGACGGCCGGCTCCGGTGATGGTAAGTCCAGTCCGCGGGCTCTGCGAACCAGAGCCCTGGAGGCCGACAGCTCCAGGAGTTGGGCCGATGGTAGGCCGCAGCAGGAACGGAGACACGGCCCAGAAAACAAAGGTCGGGTCTCCGTTCGGAAGGGACACATATTTACAATGTTACAGTTCCCCCCCTCCCCCCCACATACACACATAGTACACAAACACAAAAACACCACATCACAACTACAATTAAGACCAAAAAAACAACAAAAACACAAAGACAAATGGACCGCAGGTGAGCCGCAGCTGCTAGGGCAGCGCCGCCAATATGAACCAGGGAGAACTTAAGTCCCCTCAAGGATCAATGTGGTTGTCAATGTGTGGAGTCATGAAAGACATGGGAGGTGGTAAATAAATACTTCTCGTCTGTATTGACTGCAGGTTTTGTTTTGGATTGAATTGATTGAAAGATACAGCATGAAACAGGCCCCCCCAACGAGTCCACTTTCACCATTGATCATCTGTTCACACTGATGGCTGTCGGAATGAATCTGCTCCTGAACCTGGACGTTACAGGTGCCTTTACCTTCTTCTCGATGGCAGGAGTGAAGACAAAGAGTGGCGTGGCCAGGGTGGTGTGGGTCTCTGATGATGCTGGCTGCCTTTTTGAGGCAGCGACTCCTGTAGATCCCTTCAATGGTGGGGAGGTCGGTACCTGTGGTGGACTGGGCATTGTTCACCACTTTTTGCAATCTCCTTCATTCCTGGACATTCGTTGCTTTTACACCAAGTGTTCCTCAGTACACTTTAAGACTCTACCATTCATTTTGGTACCTCTTTCCCTTATTCAAGGCCTCCTTAACAGCCGGCCTAATTTTATATTTAAACTAGACCAAGTGGACCCGTTGGGCCCAAACCTCTCCTATGGTGCAGCATCCTCTGCTCCCCCTCTCTCTGCTCCCCCTCTCCCCCCTCCCTCTCTTCCCCCTCCCTCCCCCTCTCCCCCCTCCCCCTCTTTCTCCCTCCACCTCTCCTCCCCTCCCCTTCCCCCCCTTCCCCTCCCTGCCACTCCATCCCCCTTAACCCCCATTATCCTCTCCCCCTCCATCCCTCCCCTCTCCCCCCCTTCCCCTCCCTGCCACTCCACCCCCCTCAACCCCCCTTATCCTCCCCCCCTCCCTCTCTCCCCCCCTCCCTCCAACCCACCTCCGTCCCTCCCTCCCCCTCCCTCTCTAGGAGATAGATTTAAACTTTAAAATGTGAATAATTTAAAAAACATAACACCGATTTCAATTAAACTTCTTCCATTAGCACCAAAGGGACGACGGTGAGTAAAGTGGGCCTAAAATTGTCACACTATCGTGTACCGTTTTGGCTGTAGTTCAGGAACAAACAAACAAACAAACAAACGAGTTTTAGTATATAGATACCGATGAGTTATATTTTGTTACGGATGTTGCTATTCCCACTGCACTATCTGTTATGAAGAAGAACTGCTGGCAACTCTGTTGCCTATTGACTTCAGAGGTTTCCTGGCCTCAACATGGGTTGACCACATTTTTGAGGGTCTCCTGGTCTCACAACCAGGTTATCCTGCAAAATCCATCTTCTGTGGAATATGCACTGTGATTGTAACCGTGATTGTAACCGTGTATAGTCTTTCCGTTGAAGCTAGACATAAAATGCTGGAGTAACTCAGCGGGACAGGCAGCATCTCTGGATAGAAGGAATGAGTGACATTTCGGGTTGAGACCCTTCTTCAGATTTCACACTTGCCCTAGTCTTTCCACTGACTGGACAGCACGCAACAAAAAGCTTTTTACTGTACCTTGGTACAGGTGACGATATACACTAAACTAAACTAATCTTCTTATGAGCTCAGGTTTGACTTGGTCTTTATTAACTTCTGGTTCTTACAAGCTTTAGGTAAGCCCACCCCTGACTAACATATGCACACATGACCTTAAAACCTCAGTGCACGCACACCTTAAGAGGGTACACCAGGCCGGGGGACCAGCCAGAAAGGTCCTCAGAAATCCCCCCCGCAATCCTCATCAGACTGTGTGGGGTCTGGTTACCGATGATGTCAAAAAATTGACCGGGGACTTGTGGAGGTCAGAAGGCCTTGCAAGTAGCAAGTTGAACCTATAGGACACTTTCTCTCACCCCCCTCCCAGCGTGGGTAAAATACATTCAGGTGAAAAGGAAGAAAATTAGCAAAACTGAAACCAAAAACCCCATTCCTGGAATCATGTTGCTGAAAACTATATATGGAGTTGACACTAATGAAAGAGGTTTTTGAGCTCAGTGATGAAGAAGCTCAAAATGTATACATTACCTGCTGGGAGTTGAATTTTTTCCGTCATTTCAAAAATGTCCAGCGAACACATGAGCTGTTTCACAAACAGGTTATGTTTGGGTGCCATCGATGTTACTGGTCCAAATGCAACACAAGTGCAGCATAAAAACAGTTCACAGCACATTTACAAACTGGCTGAAAGACATCCGGAACAGCCAGCACACAAGACTGCATTCATCCAGAGTGCGCATGCAGAAAATTTGGAACTGTCAACAAATTTCATAACATCAGCCTTATTTATATGAAGCCAACTTTGTTGGCAACTGTGTAAAACGTGGCAGGTGACACAGGAGAGGCAGTGTGTTGCCAACTCAACCAGGTCAAGGAGTTCAAGGTGTCCATCTGCTCTGTCCAAGGATAATTGGGTCAGTGATATATGTGCAACAATTAGGCACAGTGTCTTGCTCCATATCGCCGGCCACAGTAGCAAGCAGAGTCAGATTCTTCATCAACTTAGCCTCCTACTTGGTGCTGACCCAAGTATTACACCGTACGTCATCCCACATCCCCAAGCCCACCCACTCCCACCTCTCTAGCATTACTCCCTCCCGCTCCTCACCTACTTGTGAAACACTTAAACCTGCTTCTCTTGCAACTAGGATGAAGATGATCCTGCAACTTGAGATCCTCCAAACAGAACGATGCTTAATCCACATCAATCCCCACTCTCCGCTGGCATAAATGGCGCCTTGCTCCATCAGTGAAGGTGGCAACACAGGCAGATATGCCAGCCTTACATTACCAGCTCCACGAAACTCCCAACAATTAAGATATTGTTCCAGGTAGTCTAAGAAAACAAAATCAATATTCCAAGGCCAATCTTCCTCATATCAGGTGACATATTAATGAAATAAAAACAGAGAAACCTGAAATACTCAACAGGCTATACTGCATCTGAGTCTGCTTCTTGCGCATGGCGTGCACAGCCTAAAGATGTGGGTCAAGGGTAGACATCCAGGCCAGGGCAGCAGCAGTTGCTGGGTGGATGGCCCTGATGCCACCAGGGAAAAGCCCCAGTGAGCAATCATTCACGATGTGTGGGATGGTCTGGTCTGGATATCCGCAGTGGCAAGCAGGGCTGTCTGTCTGCCATCCTCCACTTGGCAGGTGATGGGCTGTTCTTGCTTGGAGGGTGCGGATTCTGTTCAGGATTGGCCATTGCTTGCGATGGTCAAATCCCAGTGGTTTTCACACCTTCACATGGTCCACCCTGTTTCGACGTGCACAATCTAATAGATGTGGTGTTTGCGTGTCACTTTTGACAAAGCATCCGAGTAGAAATATAGAATAATTATTCTAATGAATCTATGCGTTACCTTCTCTGAATCCTTAAGGCTCTTGAGACAGCATGAAGTGTCAAACATTAATTAACTGCCCTGATTGTGATCAGATAACGTAATGATGTTTAGACATTTAGGGAATGAAACCTGCCATTCCTGGACAGAGAAACAGGATTAATGTAGTATAAGAAGATAACTGCAGATGCTGGTACAAATCGAAGGTATTTATTCACAAAATGCTGGAGTAACTCAGCAGGTCAGGCAGCATCTCAGGAGAGAAGGAATGGGTGACGTTTCGGGTCGAGACCCTTCTTCAGACTGATGTCAGGGGGGCGGGACAAAGGAAGGATATAGGTGGAGACAGGAAGATAGAGGGAGGTCTGGGAAGGAGGAGGGGACGGGAGGGACAGAGGAACTATCTAAAGTTGGGATTAATGTTTCAGGTCAATGACCTTTCATCAGACCTTTGATTGTATTCTCTCTCCACAGTTTTTGCCTTCCAAACTGGTGCCCTTTCTTGATCCACCCGAGATGCCACTTTAGACCAACTATTGCACAGAAGTGGCCTAGGAAAGTATTCATCTGTATCAAAACACTTTTGGATTGAGGAAGCCATCACGCCATTTTCTCAGTTCTACTGAGGAGGTGCAGTAAATGCGGGCTTGGGCCACAAATAGAAACTTTGAACCAGGTTGAAAATTGATGGCAAGGAAGCACTTTGTGGCATAGAGTAAGATCCTGTGTGTTTAGAGAAAAATAGTTTATTTTAATTTACAGTGCATTCAGAAAGTATTCAGACCCCTTCACTTTTTCCACATTTTGCTACGTTACAACCTTATTTTAAAATGGATTAAATTCATTTTTTTAAAATTATCAATCTACACACAATACCCCATAATAAAAAAGCAAAAACAGGTGTTTAGACATTTTTGCAAAGTAATTAGAAAGAAATAACTGAAATCTCACATTTACATAAGTATTCAGACCCTGTGCTCTGACACTCAAAATTGAGCTTATGTTCATCCTGTTTCCATTGATTATCCTTGAGATGTTTCCACAACTTGATTGGAGTCCACCAGTGGTAAATTAAATTGATTGGACATGATTTGGAAAGGCACACACCTGTCTATATAAGGTCCCACAGTTGACAGTGCATGTCAGAGCAAAAACCAAGCCATGAAGACAAAGGAATTGTTCATAGACCTCCGAGACAGGGTTGTGTCGAGACACAGATCTGGGGAAGGGTATAAAACAATTTCTGCAGCATTGCAGGTCACGAAGAGCACAGTGGCCTCTGCCATTCCTAAATGGAAGAACTTTGGAACCACCAGGACTCTTCATAGAGCTGGCCGCCCGGCCAAACTGAGCAATCGGGGGAGAAGGGCCTTGGTCAGGGAGGTGACCAAGAACCCGATGGTCACTCTGACAGAGCTTGAGAGTTCCTCTGTGTAGATGGGAGAACCTTCCAGAAGGACAACTATATCTGCAGCACTCCACCAATCAGGCCTTTATGGTAGAGTGGCCAGAAGGAAGCCACTCCTCAGTAAAAGGCACATGACAGCCCGCTTGGAGTTTGCCAAAAGGCACCTAAAGGACTCTCAGACCATGAGAAACAAGATTCTCTGGTCTGATGAAACCAAGAATGAACTCTTTGGCCTGAATGCCAAGCAGCACCACTCATCAACTGGCCAACACCATGCCTACGGTGAAGCATGGTGGTGGCAGCATCATGCTGTGGGGATGATTTTCAGCGGCAGGAACTGGGAGACTAGTCTGGATCGAGGGAAAGATGAATAGAGCAAAGTACAGAGAGATCCTTGATGAAAACCTGCTCCAGAGCATTCTGGATCTCAGACTGGGGCGGAGGTTCACCTTCCAACAGGACAATGACCCTAAGCACACAGCCAAGACAACGCAGGAGTGGCTTCGAATCAAGTCTGTGAATGTCCTTGAGTGGCCCAGTCAGAGCCCGGACTTGAACCCGATCGAACATCTCTGGAGGGACCTGAAAATAGCTGTGCATCAACTCTCCCCATTCAACCTGACAGAGCTATGAGAAGATCTGCAGACAAGAATGGGAGAAATGACCCAAATACAGGTGTGCCATGCTTGTAGCATCATACCCAACAAGACTTGAGGTTGTAATCGCTGCCAAAGGTGCCTCAACAAAGTACTGAGTAAAGGGAATGAATACTTATGCAAATGTTATGGCGAGTCCGAAAACTTGTTGGTTGTAGAAGAAGTTTATTGCAGCCGCAATATTCGAATACAAAGTTAAACAACAAGGTAAAGGACAACCATCAAAAACTTACTGTCTTCTTCGAAGACTTCTCCGAACTGAACATTTCGGGCGCCAAAAGCGCACATGACAACGCTGGCCAATCAGCGATGTCGCTCTCTGGACCAATCCCTACGGTCGCGCTCACACGTGACCTTGCTGGCCAATCTGAGGGTTCGACGACCCGGACCATTCTCTATGGTCGCTACCATGTGATATTTCAGTTATTTGTTTTTAATTACTTTGCAAAAAATTCTAAACCTGTTTTCGCTTTTTTATTATGGGTTATTGTGTGTAGATTGATGATAAAAAAAAGAATTTAATCCTTTTTAAAATAAGGCTGTAACGTAACAAAATGTGGAAAAAGTGAAAGGGTCTGAAAACATTCTGAATGCACTGTAGTTTAGTCCAGAGATACAATGCGGAAACAGGCCCTTTTGCCCATCGAGTCCGCACCGACTGGCGATCCCCGCACATTAACACTATCCTACACACACTAGGGACAATTTACCCTTGTACCAAGCCAATTAACCTACATACCTGTACGTCTTTGCAGTGTGGGAGAAACCGAAGATCTCGGAGAAAACCCACGCAGGTCACGGGGAGAATGTACAGTCACGTCACTGCGGCACGGTGGCGCAGCGGTAGAGTTGCTGCCTTACAGCGAATGCAGCGCCGGAGACTCAGGTTCGATCCTGACTAAGGGCGCCGTCTGTACGGAGTTTGTACGTTCTCCCCGTGACCTGCGTGGGTTTTCTCCGAGATTTTCGGTTTCCTCCCACACTCCAAAGACGTACAGGGTATGTAGGTTAATTGGCTGGGCAAATGTAAAAATTGTCCCTAGTGTGTGTAGGATAGTGTTAGTGCGCGGGGATCGCTGGGCGGCGCGGACCCGGTGGGCCGAAGGGCCTGTTTCTGCGCTGTATCTCCAAATCTAAAAAAAAAAAAATGTACAAACTCTGTACACACAGCGCCCGTGAACCCAGGTCTCTGGCGCTGCAAGTGCTGTAAGGCAGCAGCTCTACCGCTGTGCCACCGAGACAACCTAGCTTGAAGGAAAACCAGATGCGTTGCCCGATTGAGGAATTAAAATGTACAAGATGGCTTTGTAAGAGGGGTTTGAAGGGCAGTGCTGGGTTGTGGTCAGACAACTTCCCAAGCTCTCATCTTGGGAAGTTCATGCATCAATATATTCAGCTCAGGAGACAACGTGGAGCCTTGAAGCAAGATCGGCAAGCCTGTGGCTCTTTCTATTTCTGTTTCTAAAGAAGGTTCACGCTGTTGACTTAACTCTGTTTCTAAGGCTACTTGTTGTGATGTGAACACTTCATCTCGTGCTGATCAAAACGAGTAATTGTGATTCACGGTTGCCAAAACAGAGGAATAAGGCAGAATTTCCAGCAATTAATTCAATTCTGTAACAGCTGGCTCTGCAAACCAGATGAAAGTTTTAATTGTTCCATTCATTTTAAAATGTATGTGTTGTCAAATGATGACAATAAATAACTACAGTGGCTGAGGATTTGGCAAGAGTTTTATTTTATTCCCCCTCAGACTGGGAAGCAGCCAGCCGAGTGCAGTTTATTAGGAACCTGTGGAGCAGGTTGAGATGTTTAGCCCAATGATTAGGAACAGGTCGAGGTCAGACAGTAACACAGGAGCAGGTGTAAGCCAAGAGGCACTTGTCATCTGTTTACACCATTCAGAGCTGACCCGTGAGGGAACACCAGAAATCTGTCCTTACCCAATTTTCCTGCAGACCGAAGATAGGCACGGAAAGCTGGAGTAACTCAGCAGGTCAGGCAGCATCGCTGGAGAAAAGGAATAGGTGACGTTTCGGGTCGAGACCCTTCCTGCAGCCCATTGACTTGACAAAATGTATCAATCTCAGCATGAACTTCACAACTACTGGCCCAGTGTCAATTGTCACTGGTGCAACAAATTCCAAATATTGATATTCATGAGGGAGTTAGATTTAGCTCTTAGTGCTAAAGGAATCAAGGGATATGGGAAAAGAGCAGGAACGGGATACTGAATTTAGATGATCAACCATGATCATATTGAATGGCAGTGCTGGCTTGAAGGGCCGAATGGCCTACTCCTGCACCTATGTTTCTAGTTGTACAGGTGCAACCCAGAAAAGCCTGGTTGGCATTTTTAGATTATGTCCCTTTCCTTCAACTCCTGAACCAGTGATACAGTGAATTTAATGTTTTCTATCTATCTTATCAGTTATTATTTGGTCACATTCCATCAAGTCACCCTTCACCATCTAAATGTAAAGGAGTAATATTTTTGTTCATCGCATTTTTTTATTTTTCGATTTTTTTTTTTTAGATTTAGAGATACAGCGCAGAAACAGACCCTTCGGCCCACCGGGTCCGCGCCGCCCAGCGATCCCCGCACACTAACACTATCCTACATCCACTAGAGACAATTTTTACATTTGCCCAACCAATTAACCTACGTCTTTGGAGTGTGGGAGAAAACCCACGCAGGTCACGGGGAGAACGTACAAACTCTGTACAGACGGCGCCCGTAGTCAGGATCGAACCTGAGTCTCCAGCGCTGCATTCGATGCAAGGCAGCAACTCTACCACTGCGCCACCGTGCCGCCCCAGGGAACACCCCACTTGGAATCCAGGTTTAGTTTTAATTAATCCACGCCATATTCCTACCAAGGGCAAGTTATATTCCCAATGGTCTGCTCCAGGTGTGCTGAACTGTAATAGTGGATCAACATACTGTACTTTATTCTCTCCCTGTATGTAATGGATCAACATACAGTAGAGAGGTAGAACAAATGTTTGAGTGGTGCCTCCCTCTCTGTGCCAACAAAAAACAACATAAACAGACTGAAGAAGGCTATTGACCCAAAGCATTGCCTGTCCATTCCCTCCATAGATGCTGCCTGACCTGCCGAGTTCTTCCAGCATTTTTGTTTTTATGCTCAAGACTGCAGCATTTGCTGTCTCTTGCAGCCAGTATTCTTTGTGGATCGGCATAGAAAAGAATTAGCAGCTTGAAGTTCCTGGACGTTGACATCTCAGATGACCTGTTTTTGGCCCAGTACCTTGAGGTAGTTCTTAGAGGTTTATAGTGATTCAGACTTCACCAAAACCTTTACAGATGTACTGCAGGAATAGACAATAGGTGCAGGAGGAGGCCATTCGGCCCTTCGAGCCAGCACCACCATTCAATGTGATCATGGCTGATCATTCTCAATCAGTACCCCGTTCCTGCCTTCTCTCCATACCCCCTGACTCCGCTATCCTTAAGAGCTCTATCTAGCTCTCTCTTGAATGCATTCAGAGAACTGGCCTCCACTGCCTTCTGAGGCAGAGAATTCCACATATTTACAACTCTCTGACTGAAAAGGTTTTTCCTCATCTCCATTCAAAATGGCCTACCCCTTATTTTTAAACTGTGGTCCCTGGTTCTGGACTCCCCCAACATTGGGAACATGTTTCCTGCCTCTAATGTGTCCAACCCCTTAATAATCATATGTTTCGATACGATCCCCTCTCATCCTTCTAAATTCCAGTGTATACAAGCCTAGTCGCTCCAGTCTTTCAACATATTACAGTCCCGCCACTCCGGGAATTAACCTAGTAAACCTACGGTACACACCCTCAATAGCAAGAATATCTTTCCTCAAATTTGGAGACCAAAACTGCACACAGTACTCCAGGTGCGGTCTCACTAGGGCCCTGTACAACTGCAGAAGGACCTCTTTGCTCCTATACTCAACTCCTCTTGTTATGAAGGCCAACATTCCATTGGCTTTCTTCACTGCCTGCTGTACCTGCATGCTTCCTTTCAGTGACTGATGCACTAGGACACCCAGATCTCGTTGTACGTACCCCCTTCCTAACTTGACACCATTCAGATAATACTCTGCCTTCCTATGCTTACCACCAAAGTGGATAACCTCACACTTATCCACATTAAACTGCATCTGCCATGCATCCGCCCACTCACACGACTTATCCAAGTCACCCTGCAACCTCATAGCATCTTCCTCACAGTTCACATTACCACCCAGCTTTGTATCATCTGCAAATTTGCTAATGGTACTTTTAATCCCTTCATCCAAGTCATTGATGTATATTGTAAATAGCTGCGGTCCCAGCACCGAGCCTTGCCATTCTGAAATGGACCCATTTATCCCCACTCTTTGCTTTCTGTCTGTCAACCAATTTTCTACCCATGTCAGTACCCTACCTCCAATACCATGTGCTTTAATTTTGCCCACTAATCTCCTATGTGGGACCTTGTCGAAGTATCCTGAGAGGTTGAATCATGGCCTAGCTCCGCAATTCCAATGCTCAGGAATGCAAGGGGCAGCAGAGAGTGGTAGACTTGGCCAGATCCACTTCAGGCACAGCCCTCCTCACCATGGACATGGACTCAAGAAGATGGCATCTATCATCAAGGATCGCCAGCATGTGGGCAGTGTGGCTTCTCACTGCTGTCACAGGGCAGGAGGAACAGAAGCCTGAGGTCCCACATCACAGGAGGACTCAGAGGCCTGAGATCCCAGACTCAGGAACAGATACTTTCCTATAACCACCAGGTCCTTCAAATGACTTGCACAACAATATTCCTATCTCAGCCATGTTGACTCAGCCACCATGGGCAACCCATGGGCTTGTTTGTTTTGCACAAATGTCTTGTTTTTACAGTCTTTTTCTTTTCACCACCTTGTGTACATATACATCATTTATGTTCTTGTGTTTATATCTAGGACCTTGGCCCTGTGACGATACCCGCATTCAAGCTTTTCACTCTACCTGCACATCGCTGTACTTGTGCATATGACAATAAACTAGACTGGACTCAATCTGGGATCATCATTTTGTATTTCAGTTCACACAAGGCCACATTCTAACTCCAAGCACGTTCAACTGCTCAAAGTCATCGAGAGATAAAGTACCTCATATTCCGCTTGGGCAGCTTGCAACCCAAAGACATGAACACCGAATTCTTCAACTTTAGATGAACAACTGCTACACCCTTCCCCTTCCATTCCCCCCCCCCCCTTCCCTGTGTCCCACCTGCATGTGCGTCCATTTCTCCCATTCGTCTTCCCCCCACACCACCTTCTCCTTCTTGCGTTTGAGGCAACAGAAGTTATGAAGCTGCTTCTGCTTCTGCTGTCTCTGTTTGTTGTCGTTCGCCTGACTCGGGTCAGTTGACAGGGCTCACCACGGGGAGGTCGACAACATGAGCCCCTCCCCCCCCAACCCCACACCTTCCACCTATATTCTTTCCTCTGGCTTTACACGTCACGCCTCTTCTATCCTTATCTCACATGTCTGGTCCGACCATCTGTCAGACAAAATCCCCCCTCATCTGTATCTACCTATCCCTCGCCGGGCTTTGCCCAACCCCCACCTCTTCCCCAGTGTTTCCCCCATAAAATAATCAGTCTGAGGAAGGGTCCTAACCCAAAATGTTATCTACCCAAGCTCTCCAGAGATGCTGCCTGAGCCACTGAGTTACTCCAGCACTTTTGTAGGTTTTATTTGTAAAGCGGCTTCTGCAGTTCCTTGTGTCAACACCTTTACTGCACCCTTTTGGTGCTTCCAGCCCATCCCTTGATGTGGGAACCATGTACACTTTACTCCAGGTGCAGCCCACCCAATGTTTTGCACAGCTATTTCATCAATGAGCTTTCTTTTTTTCATAACGTCAAGAAATTTGAACCCTCGTGGATAATTGGATCAAAATGTGCTCACACCACCTTGACAAAAGGAGCAGCAAAACTCAGACAACATGAAGACATGAGCTGATAGGTGGCAAGCAGTATTTGCACCAAAGCACCACCAAGCAATGTCCACCTGCAACAACAATGTGTCCAGTCACTTAACCTCGATGGCTACCCTCACCACCAGTGCCTTAACATCCAAAGAGACTAACCACGTAAATGCTGTGGCTACCAGAGCAAGTCACAGGTTGAGCATCCTCTGACAAGTGACTCACTTATTGACTCCCCAAAGCCTTTCCATTATCTACCAGCCACAAGTCAGTTTGAAGGGTTTGGAGGTGCAGTGATGGAAACAGGCCCTTCAGCCCATTGAGTCCATGCCGGCCATCATCACAAGTCCGCTAACATTCTGTTATCCCACTTTCTCATCCACTTCCTATACACTAGGGGCATTTTACTGAGGTCTAAGTTACAAGCCTATACATCTTTGGAATGTGGAAGGAAACTGAAGCACCCAGAGGAAATCCATGTGGCCGCCGGAAGAACGTGCAAACTCCGCACAGACATCAGCAGAGGTCAGGAATGACGCTGGTTTTCTGGTGCAGCAGTTCTACCAGAAGTGTTCCACGTGCCTGGATGAGTGCCGCACCAAAGCTCAAGGCCATCCAGAACAATGTAGCCCCTTAATTGCTGCTCCATCTACCAACCTAAAGGTTTATACCTTCCGCCTCCAGTGTAAAGTGGTTGCACTGTGCACCAAGTATGAAATACTCTGCCATTTCCCACACTGACTATTCTGACAGCACTTCCCAGACCCTCAATCTCCATCACAAAGCAGGACAAGGTTCACTAGATTAATTCCCGGAATGGCGGGACTGTCATATGTTGAAAGACTGGAGCGACTAGGCTGGTATACACTGGAATTTAGAAGGATGAGAGGAGATCTTATCGAAACGTATAAGATTATTAAGGGGTTGGAAACGTTAGAGGCAGGAAACATGTTCCCAATGTTGGGGGAGTCCAGAACAAGGGGCCACAGTTTAAGAATAAGGGGTAGGCCATTTAGAACTGAGATGAGGAAAAACTTTTTCAGTCAGAGAGTTGTGAATCTGTGGAATTCTCTGCCTCAGAAGGCAGTGGAGGCCAATTCTCTGAATGCATTCAAGAGAGAGCTAGATAGAACTATTAAGGATAGTGGAGTCAGGGGTATGGGGAGAAGGCAGGAATGGGGTACTGATTGAGAATGATCAGCCATGATCACATTGAATGGCGGTGCTGGCTCGAAGGGCCGAATGGCCTCCTCCTGCACCTATTGTCTATTGTCTATTGTCACAAGGGCAGGACTCAAAGGAAAATGCCACCCTTGATTTGGAAGTCACAATCTTGATTTGAAAATATATCACCTACCCATTACCATCACTTCAACAAAGTCTTGGGGTGGCACAGTGGTATAACTGGGAGAACCTCTGCCTCACAGCTCCAGTGATCCGGGATCACTCCACACCTTTGGTGCTCTGTCTGTGGGTCTTCACATTTCCTTTGTGTCCGTCCGTGTGGCTTTCCTGCAGGTGCTCTGGCCTCCTCCCACATTGTGAACATTGGCAGGTCGGCAGGTTGATTGGGCATTGCAAGTTGAGCCTAAAGGTAGGTGCGGGAAGGAACCTGGGAAGGATGGGATGGCGTGAGTGAGGGATGACCACAATGGGATTGGTGAACATGATGCTTTATGTCCAACTTACACTCAGTGGGCTGAAACATTCGTATTCATACTACGTGACTCCATGACTATGATTTCATAACCCTGAATTGGTTTGACCATAGTAGAGTAAATCATAAATTTACCTTTTATTTTTAGGAACTTTCCAACACGCTCTTGCACCTTCATCCACGCTGTACCATCTCATCCTATAAACTCTCTCCTGACCCTTTAATTTCCATGCCAACCTCCCAGTCTCCCTTCTTGGGCTCCAATTGGCATGAAGACTGATAGCCCAAAACTCTTAGAGGAGCCTCTGTTCAATCTATGAGCTACCCATCCTGAACTTTTCTCAGTTTAAGAGCCTGGGCTGAAATCTATTTATAGACAATAGACAATAGATAATAGACAATAGGTGCAGGAGGAGGCCATTTGGCCCTTTGAGCCAGCACCACCATTCAATGTGATCATGGCTGATCACCCACAATCAGTACCCCGTTCCTGCCCTCTCCCCATACCCCTTGACTCCGCTATCATTAAGAGTTCTATCTAACTCTCTCTTGAAAACATCCAGAGAATTAGCCTCCACTGCCTTCTGAGGCAGAGAATTCCACAGATTTACAACTCTCTGACTGAAAACGGTTTTCCTCATCTCCATTGTAAATGGCCTACCCCTTATTCTTAACTGTGGCCCCTGGTTCTGGACTCCCCCAACATTATGAACATGTTTCCTGCTCAAACTGCCATAGTTGTTTACTCAACCCATTAATATTTTTTGTAATCAAATGCTTCCACATACACTGCTTACAAAGCTGGGAACATACCTGCATAATTATAATTATGGACCTTCGACAACGGAATTTGATTATATCAGACAGACTGGCCCCACAGTAAACAGACACCACAGTCTGTTGAATCTCTGATTAGTACGGGTGTCAGGGGTCATGGGGAGAATGCAGGAGAATGGGGTTAGGAGGGAGAGATAGATCAGCTGTGATTGAATAGTGGAGTAGACATGATGGGCTGAATGGCCTAATCCTGCTCCTAACACATGACCTTATGACCGTATAACCTTTGTTTCCATGGTACTCTTGGATATTTAAATTGCAAACCCATTGCCTTGGGCGTTTATAAATATATTGTCGAGTTGTGTCCCCAACACAGATCATTACCTGGGCCCAGTGGTCTTATCGAGTCGACTAAAGCATTTCCTCGATTTCACTACTCTAGTTCATGTCATTTAAACAATTTCCTGAAGAAGGGTCTGGACTCGAAACGTCACCCATTCTGTCTCTCCAGAGATGCTGTCAGTCCCGCTGAGTTACTCCAGCTTTTTGTGTCCATCTTCCCAATCAGGTAATTAGTTTGTTTTCAATTTCATAAGTTTCAAATTGGTCTCCCGGCGGCCTAATCAAATACGTCCTGCAAATCCATGCAATGGAATCTGTTCACTCAGCTCCCTCTCAAATATGTTCTCTTACATTCTTTAGGTGTAATTTGGCTTTTGTAAGTCCATGCTGACCCTCCCTGATCAGTGTAAACTCCATTCAGTGACACTTTACTTCAAATTCCAGCAATTTCAAAACAGATGTATAATTCCTGACGGTCTCCTTTCACATTTAAAAATACATAATCGCATGTGCAATAACCTACATATCCACATGTCTTTGGGATGTAGGAGGAAACCAGAACACTTGGAGGAATCCCACGTGGTCACAGGGAGAATGTGCAAACTCCATGCAGACATGACATAAAGCATTTTATCGGGCTCTATCACAGCTTGGTTTGGAAATAATTCCATCCAAGACTGCAAGAAATTGCAGCGAATTGTGGGCGCAGTTCCACCATCACACGATCCAACCTCCCTTCCATTGACTCAATTTTTACCTCACGCTGCCTCGGCAAGGCCAGAAGCATCATCAAGGACGAGTCGCACCCTGGCCACTCCCTCTTCTCCCCTCTCCCATCAGGTAAAATGTATAGAAGTGTGAAAACGCACACCTCCGGATTCAGGGATAGTTTCTTCCCGGCTGAATCATCCCACCACAACCAGAGAGCAGTGCTGATCCACTATCTACCTCTTTGGCGACCCTCGGACCATCCTTGATCGGAATTTGCTGGCTTTACCTTGCACTAAACATTATTCTCTTATCATGTATCCACACTGTGAATGGCGTGGTTGTAATCGTGTATTGTCTTTCTGCTAACTGGTTAGCACGCAACAAAAGCTTTTCACTGTACCTCCGTACACGTGACAATAAACCAAACTCAAACAGATACATTCCAAAGTGAAGGAATACTTTGGCAGCTCAAAGAACTTAGGAACTTTATGGAAGTAATGCATCTAAAACGTTCTGAAATGCTTGTGTTAAAATCATCTGGTCCTTGGGATTTGGCTGGGAGATGGGAGATGGTGGTAGATTTCCGCAGGCGCAGCCAGGTCCCCCCGACACCGGTGAACATCCAGGGAATGGACATCGAGAGGGTGGATTCTTATGTACCTGGGTGTCTACCTCAACAATAAACAGGACTGGACTGAAAACACCGATGCGCTATACAGAAAGGGCCAGAGCAGACTTTATCTGCCAAGGAGACTCAGGTCCTTTGGAGTGCAGGGGGCACTCCTAAGGACCTTCTACAACACGGTGGTTGCATCGGCCATTTTCTATGGAGTGGTCTGCTGGAGCAGCAGCATCTCAGCAGCGGAAGGGAAGAGACTCGACAAGCTGATCAGGAAGTCCAGCTCTGTCCTGGGTTGCCCCCTCGACTCAGTGCAGGTGGTGGGAGAGAGGAGGATGATGGCAAAGCTAACATTGCTGCTGGACAACGACTCCCACCCCATGCAGGATACTGTCACTGCACTGAGTAGTTCCTTCAGTGACAGACTCCTTGACCCCAAGTGTGTGAAGGAGAGATATAGGAGGTCCTTCCTTCCCGCTGCTGTGAGACTGCACAACCAGCACTGCTCCCAGCAGACCAGTCTACAGTAACAGCTAAGAACACACAGAAAACTGATGACAATTTATGTATCTTTTATTTATAATGAATGATCTCTTGCTCTCTTGCTATCCACTTTGCTGCTGTAACACTGTAAATTTCCCCGGTGTGAGACGAATAAAGGAATATATTATTATTATTATTATTATTATTATTATATTTAAACCTCAATTCCTGGGCCAGATTGGCTCCTTCATGTGAGAGGAGTACACTCCCGGACTTCCAGCTCCATGTTGATGCTGCATGATGAGGAAGAGGCATCAAGTGTCTCATGTTGTCCATCCTGGCATCTATGACACAGAATTCCTTTGTTCATTTTAGGCATTTTAAGTTAATTGTGTGTCAGTGTTGGAAACACTCCTAAAACCAGGACACAAATCCAGCAATCTATCTCCGTGCTGGCCTACTTTGTATTATTATGATATATAGTCTCCCCATAGGCTTGTCTATGACTGAATCTTCAATCTGATGTGTGCAATTCACATCCAGAACCATTATTTTCCCATGGTTTAAGAACAGGGTGAAATATAACACCCTGAAATTCTCACAATAACAGCCACAAGCTTTTGAAGTTGGAGTACAATGGTTGCATTGTACTGCATAAAATACAAGAGGAACCAAACTTCTTTTCACTCTTGAAATGTGGGTTTGGAAGGATTTCAAACTCTGCTGATATGTTTTAGGATATACAGTATCTCCTCCGGCCTTTTGAACAACTTCATACTGAATCAAGTTGTCTGACACTTCTGACGATAACAACAGATAAGGTGTTTCTCAAAACAAGAGCAACCCAACAGCTTGTAAGCTGAGTACTGATCAAACTGGAATCCTCCTTGTTAACTGTTCTTCTCTTTACAATGCTTTCAGGAGAAAAATTGTAGTGACAAATGTTTTCAGAAAACTGTTTCAAAAATATCGGAGATTGGGAAATGTTGCTGGATTGAGAGCAAAGGCAACTAATCTATTCAGTTCCCTGTTTGAAGGAATGGGGTGCTCCAGGCATGGGATATGGCGTTGGACAATAATGAACAAAGAGATAATTTCATAAATCTCCAGGGACACAACTTATCAATTGAAGCAGGATATTATTTCTCAGCAGTGATGTAAAAGTTCTCCAAATGAGTTTACTTATTGCTTAGGGAGACACAAAATGCTGGAGTAACTCAACGGGTCAGGCAGCATCTCTGGAGAGACGGAATGGGTGATGTTTTGTGTCGAGACCATTCTTCAGAATGATGCTTTTCATTTATTGCTTAGCATTTAAACCAAAATAGTCAGTGCCAAGCTAACAGTTGGTAACTGGTGTAGGACCATGTCAAAACTGTCGGCATCTATGGCTAGGTGTAAGTTATAGACAATAGGTGCAGTAGGAGGCCATTCGGCCCTTCAAGCCAGCACCACCATTCAATATGATCATGGCTGATCATTCTCAATCAGTACCCCGTTCCTGCCTTCTCCCCATACCCCCTGACTCCGCTATCCTTAAGAGCTCTATCTAGTTCTCTCTTGAATGCATTCAGAGATTTGGCCTCCACTGCCTCCTGAGGCAGTGAATTCCACAGATTTACAACTCTCTGACTGAAAACGTTTTCCTCATCTCCGTTCTAAATGGCCTACCCCTTATTCTTAAACTGTGGCCCCTGGTTCTGGACTCCCCCAACATTGGGAATATGTTTCCTGCCTCTAACGTGTCCAACCCCTTAATAATCTTATATGTTTCGATTCAGATCCCCTCTCATCCTTCTAAATTCCAATCTATACAAGCGTAGCCGCTCCAGTCTTTCAACGTACGACAGTCCCGCCATTCCGGGAATTAACCTAGTAAACCTACGCTGCACGTCCTCAATAGCAAGAATATCCTTCCTCAAGTTTGGAGACCAAAACTGCACACAGTACTCCAGGTGCGGTCTCACTAGGGCCCTGTACAACTGCAGAAGGACCTCTTTGCTCCTATACTCAACTCCTCTTGTTATGAAGGCCAACATTCCATTGGCTTTCTTCACTGCCTGCTGTTCCTGCATGCTTCCTTTCAGTGACTGATGCACTAGGACACCCAGATCTCGTTGTACGTCCCCTTTTCCTAACTTGACACCAAGTTCAGGCAGAGTCAGAGAGAGATCCTCTGCCAACCATTTTCCAACTGAATACTCTCAGTTGACTTCATTCAGCACGCTTATGCCTGATACCAAACTCTCCAAAGACTCCCTCTGCTTGGTGCTCTTCCATCAGAAGAGATTACCAGGGGGACAGGAACAATGATTCAAGAGTGTGGTCAAGGAAATGTTTATCCCTACTGAGCCTTGCAAAGCTCTGGCCCATTCCCACTCAGTGTGGAGAATGTTCATAATCTAAAACTATGCATCAGAAGTACACAACTGCCCATGTCAACATAGAAAATAGGTGCAGGAGGAGGCCATTTGGCCCATCGAGCCAGCACCGCCATTCATTGTGATCATGGCTGATCATCCACAATCAGTAACCTGTGCCTGCCTTCTCCCCATATCCCTTGATTCCACGAGCCCCTAGAGCTCTATCTAACTCTCTTTTAAATTCATCCAGTGAATTGGCCTCCACTGCCTTCTGTGGCAGAGAATTCCACAAATTCACAACTCTCTGGGTGAAAAAGTTTCTTCTCACTTCAGTTTTAATTGGCCCATTTCTTCTCTCCTGAGATGCTGCCTGACCTGCTGAGTTACTCTAGAATTTTGTGATACCTTCAGTTTTAATTGACCTCGCCTTTATTCTTAGACTGTGTCCCCTGGTTCTGGACTCCCCCAACATTGGGAATATTTTTCCTGCATCTAGCTTGTCTAGACCTTTTAAAATGTAATACGTCTCTATAAGATCCCCTTGTCCTTCTAAACTCCAGTGAATACAAGCCCAGTCTTTCCAATCTTTCCTCATATGACAGTCGACACCATCCCAGGGATTAACCTGGTGAACCTACGCAGCACTGCCTCAATAACAAGGATGTCCTTCCTCAAATTAGGAGATCAAAACTGCACACAAGGTGACAGAAGGTGGCTCCCAAACCACCTACCTCATTGTCATCCTCCTGCCCCATCTGTGGAAGGGTTTGTGTGTCCTCAGCCACCTTAGAACCCACAAAACTAGAGCGGAAGCAAGACTTCATCAATCCAAAGGAGCTGCCTAAGAATACCTGCTGCAAAATGCCTTTCTCTGTAGTTTGAGATCAGAGCACTCAATAAAGCACACAGACCCAGTGTGAGGAGCAAAGGGTTTTCATTCTACCATAAATTATCCAGTTTCTAAATATTTGTCATAGCATTAGGTTTCACTGAATGGGCTCTAAATCCCTTGAATACCATCATTTTCAGGGTTCATTTACAATGCTCTAGCCAATACTGTAAACTCTACTGAACCACCATCCCCTGTATTTGTGGGCCTATGGGATGAGGGGAATCTGGCAGTGAGATAATGACGGAATAACGGAGCGCAGGCGGATACCAACAGAGACAGAGATAATGGAAGCATTTGGAGGTTGGCCAGGCTTCCATGAGACCAAAAGCCAAGTGGTCCCAGAGTCATATGATCTGGTAATGATAGAGAAACTAACTGCCAATATGCAAGGAACCGATTAAATTAATTTTGGGTTTAATCACTAAATCCACAGCATGATCTAATGAGAGTCATTTGATGCTATTTAAAGTATTTAGCTTACAGCTTTTCCATTTGCATTGGAAAGCGAAAACAAAGTACCACTTCCTGCAATGGACATATGGCTTAAGGCTCAGTGGGATGCAAGTTCATAAATTCCACAAGACCCCTCTCCAACCAGTTAAAGCTCCACTGCACCCACTCCCAACCAGTTCTAGATTCCACCACACCACTCATTCAAGCAGCTAAGTCCTCACTGTATGTCTCTCTTGACCACTTAACTCGTCCACCACACCCCTCTCTTAACCAGCTAACACTACCACCATGCAGCTTCCTCCACTAGTTAGCATCCCCATTATATTCTTCTATCAACCAGCTAACATCTTCACCACACTTCTCCCTGGATTAGTTAACACCTTCACTGCACCCCTCCCTCAGCCAATAGACAATAGACAATAGGTGCAGGCGGAGGCCATTCGGCCCTTCGAGCCAGCATCGCGATTCAATGTGATCATGGCTGATCATTTTCAATCAGTTCCTGCCTTCTCCCCATACCCCCTGACTCCGCTATCCTTAAGAGCTCTATCTAGCTCTCTCTTGAATGCATTCAGAGAATTGGCCTCCACTGCCTTCTGAGGCAGAGAATTCCACAGATTCACAACTCTCTGACTGAAAAAGTTGTTCCTCATCTCAGTTCTAAATGGCCTACCCCTTATTCTTAAACTGTGGCCCCTTGTTCTGGACTCCCCCAACATTGGGAACATGTTTCCTGCCTCTAACGTGTCCAACCCCTTAATAATCTTATACGTTTCGATAAGATCCCCTCTCATCCTTCTAAATTCCAGTGTATACAAGCCTAATCGCTCCAGTCTTTCAACATATGACAGTCCCGCCATTCCAGGAATAAACCTAGTAAACCTACGCTGCACGCCCTCAATAGCAAGAATATCCTTCCTCAAATTTGGAGACCAAAACTGCACACAGTACTCCAGGTGCGGTCTCACCAGGGCCCAGTACAACTGCAGAAGGACCTCTTTGCTCCTATACTCAACTCCCCTTGTTATGAAGGCCAACATTCCATTGGCTTTCTTCACTGCCTGCTGTACCTGCATGCTTCCTTTCAGTGATTGATGTACTAGGACACCCAGATCTCTGCCACATTCTTTCTTCAACCAGCTAATACCTCCACCACACGCATTCATCGACAGCTATTTCTTCCGCTCTCTCCCTCAATCACCTGAAACCTCCACCACACCTCTCCTCCCCTCAAGAGCTATCGCCCCCACCGCGCCCTTCCCCCACCGCGCCCTTCCCCCACCGCGCCCTTCCCCCACCGCGCCCTTCCCCCACCGCGCCCTTCCCCCACCGCGCCCTTCCCCCACCTCGCCCATCCCCCACCGCGCCCTTCCCCCACCGCGCCCTTCCCCCACCGCGCCCTTCCCCACCGCGCCCTTCCCCCACCGCGCCCTTCCCCCACCGCGCCCCTCCCCCACTGCGTCCCTCCCCCACCGCGCCCTTCCCCCACCGCGCCCCTCCCCCACGCGCCCTTCCCCCACCGCGCCCCTCCCCATCACAGCGGCCCTCCACCTCATGGGAAGCTTAACTTTGACAGCACCATCGGTTTGATGATATCTGTGGCCACCAACCATGCAACTGCAGTGGAAACAAACCACAAGACTCAGTGGAGGCGAGCCAGCCTGTCATTACCAGGAATATTTTTTATTTTAGTCGACATGGGAAAATGAACCAAAATTATATGTTTACAAGTCTTTGGGTAAAATTGTGTCAGTGGAGGTTCACACACACGTAACAAATCTTCGAGCCTAACTGAACAAATTATGATGTTTGCAAATTTTCAGTTATGACAATTGATCTGGTGCTGAACGTTTTAGAGAGGCACCACAGAAACAGGCCCTTCAGCCCATGAATTTTTCAACTAACCAATGCATGAACCATCCATTTTTACACTGATCCCACTTAAATCCTTTTTAAAAAATGTCCTCATATTCCCATCATCTCTTCCCAGATTCCACAATTCACGTACACTCTATGGGCACTGAACAGAAGCTATTTAACCTATAAACCTGCATGGCTTTAAGATGTCAGAGAAAATCGGAGCATCTGGTAGGAATCCATGAAGTCATACAGTAGGAGACTGGTCCATCTGCCCAACTTGTCCACGCTGACCAAGTTGGCATTCTGGACCAGTCCCATTTGCCCCGTATTCCCTAACCCCTCTCTTTCCATATATTTGTCCAAATGTCTTTGTATTCACTTCTACAGCGTACTCTGGCAGCTCACTCCCAATATGAACTACATTTTGAATGAAAAACTTTGTCCCGAGGACCCGCTTAAATCTCTTCCCTCTCACCCTAAGTAATGCCATCTAGTTTTTAGAATTTAACTTGAGAGTCTGAACCCTCAGAATGCTGATGGTGATCCCAACTGTGTTCTTAAAATCTGCGAGACCAACTGGCCAGTGATGTTGAGGGCATCTTCAACTTCTCACAACTGATGTGCACGTCTAAAAGGACATCTATAATATCAGTGCCCAAGGTGTGCAAGGTGACATGCTACAATGACTATCAGCCCAGTGGTGCCCATGTGCAATTAGAGAGCTTGGTCATGATGCAAAACATCTCCTGCCTTAGTAAGGATGTGGACCTGTTACAATTTGCCCACTGCCAGAACAGATCAATAGTGGACGCCATATTGCTGGCTCATCACTTTTCACTGGACCATTTGGACCAAACATATGTATGTTAGGATGTGTAGGAAAGAAGTACAGATGCTGGTATGAATCGAAGGTGGACACAAAATGCTGGAGTAACTCAGCGGGACAGGCAGCATCTCTGGAGAGAAGGAATGGGTGACGTTCGGGTCGAGACCCTTCTTCAGACTGATGTTGTTCATTATGTGGAGAGACACAATGGTGCAGCAGGTAGATCTGTTGCCTCACAGCAACAGAGACCCGAGCCCGGGTTCTGTCTGTGTGGAGTCTGCATATTCCCCCTGTTACTGCGTGGGTTTCCTCTAGATACTCTGGTTAACTCCCACATCCAAAGAAGTGTGTGTTTGTTGATTAATTGGCCTTTGTAAAATTACCCCTAGTGTGTAGGGAGTGGATGAGAAAGTGGAATAACACAGAACTAATGTTAACGGGCGATTGATGGTCGGCGTGGACTTGGTAGGCCGAAGGGCCTGTTCCCACATTGTATCTCTAAACTAAACTAAAACAAAGACTACAGGCTCGGCATTCAGCACCATCATCCCCTCTAAACTTATCATCAGACTCAGGACACTAGATCTCTGCTGATCCCAATGTAATTGGATCCTTGACGGCAGACCCCAGTAGCCATAATGGCCTACTTCAGTAGCCTGAACACCCAGGAATGAAGGCGGCTATAGAAAGTGGTGCACCTTGCTCTATCCAACATGGATATTCACCTCTCCACCATGGAAGGGATCTACATGAGGCACTGCCTGCAAAAGGCAGCTCATATAATCAAAGACACACATTACCCTGGCTATGCTTTCATCTCACTGCTACTATCAAGGAAGAAGATACAGAAGCCCGAGAACCACGACCTCCAGGTTCAAGAATAGCTTCTCCTAAGCAACCATCAATATCTTGAATCACACTGCACAACCCAGACCCTTACCTCAGCAACGATCTATTATGGACTTTGTATCATCATATCATATCATATCATATATATACAGCCGGAAACAGGCCTTTTCGGCCCACCAAGTCCGTGCCGCCCAGCGATCCCCGTACATTAACACTATCCTACACCCACTAGGGACAATTTTTACATTTACCCAGCCAATTAACCTACATACCTGTACGTCTTTGGAGTGTGGGAGGAAACCGAAGATCTCGGAGAAAACCCACGCAGGTCACGGGGAGAACGTACAAACTCCTTACAGTGCAGCACCCGTAGTCAGGATCGAACCCGAGTCTCCGGCGCTGCATTCGCTGTAAAGCAGCAACTCTACCGCTGCGCTACCGTGCCGCCCTATTGGTTGGTTGGTTGCACTATGTACCTCAGTTTCGCACTATTGTGAGCTGCGAACCTGGTATTACTGATTATTGATTCCAATGCAAGAGCTGGAGGGTGGCACAGTGGTGGCAAAGTGGTGGCAAAGTGGCACAGTCGCGCAGCGGTAGAGTTGCTGCCTTACAGCGCCAGAGACCCAATTTCAATCCTGACTGCGGGTACTGTGTGCACGGAGATTGTGCGTTCCCACTCTGACTACGTGGGTTTTCTGCAGGGGCCAGGGTTTCTCCCACATTCCTTGAGCTATAGGGAGAGGTTGGGCAGGCAAGGCCTGTACTCCTTGGACCAAAGGAGCATGAGAGGTGATCTTATTGAGGTGTATAAGATCATGAGGGGAATAGACAGAGTAGATCCACAGTCTTCTATCCAGAGTAGGGGAATTAAGGACCAGAAGACATAGGTTTAAGGTGTGAGGGGAAAGATTTAATAGGAATCTGAGGGGCAACCTTTACACACTCAGTGTGGTGGTTGTATAGAATGAGCTGCTAGAGGAGGTCGTTGAGGCAGAAACATTAACAACATTTAAAAGACAATTGGACAGATAGCCGGATAGAATACAGAATACAGAACTTTATTGTCATTCGGTACCGAGATACCGAACGAAATTACAGCAGTCACAGAACACAACAAAAAAGAAAAGAACACAGGACACACGACCCCAACACAAACATCCATCACAGTGACTCCAAACACCCCCTCACTGTGATGGAAGGCAACAAAACTTCCACTCTCTTCCCCCCCACGCCCACGGACAGGCAGCTCGACCCCTACCGAGGCGACCGACCCCCACAGCCCTCGCAAGGAGATGGAAAGCCCCGCGGCCGAGCCGCACCGGGCACTGAAACATCCTGCGGCCGAGCAGCGCCGGCGATGTTAAGTCCAGCGGCCGTGCCGCGCCGGGCAATGGAAGGCCCCACGGCCGAGCCACACCGGGCGCTGCTAAGTCCCGCGGCCGAGCCGTGCCGGCGATGTTAAGTCCAGCGGCCGTGCCGCGCCGGGAAATGGAAGGCCCCACGGCCGAGCCGCACCGGGCGCTGCTAAGTCCCGCGGCCGAGTCGTGCCGGCGATGTTAAGTCCAGCGGCCGTGCCGCGCCGGGCGATGGAAGGCCCCGCGGCTGAGGAAAGGTTTAGAGGGATATGGGCCAAAAGGGGGCAGGTGGAACTAGTGTTGGTGGGGCATGTTGGTCAGCATGGGCTAGTTTGGGATGAAGGCCCTGTTTCTAGGCTGTATCTCTATGACCATGAATGGGTAGGGGCAGATAGGGCAAAGGGAGATTTTGTGGTACAGTGGAGACCAGGGGGGACTGAATGACCCAAGCAGTGGTGCTGTCTGCTGAGAGAGCATTGTGTGGAGTTGATGAGAAAAGATGACCGCAATGGAGAAAATATAAAAAGGAGATGAGTCAGGAGAGAGCATCATGGGGTTAATACACCAATCAGCCAAAAGATTATGACCCAATGAGCCAAAACATTATGACCACCTGCCTAATATGCTGTTGGTCCTCCGTGTGCAGCCCCATACGCAGCAGGGTGCGATGCACTGTGTATTGTGACACATTCCTCCCGTGACCACCATTACAATTTGCTGTGACTTGTGCCACAGTAGACCTTCTGTCGGATCGGACCAGACGGGATAGCCTTCGTTGCCCTCGCGCATCGATGAGCCTTGGGCGCCCAACACCCTGTCTGTCGCCAGTTTGTGGTTTGTCCCTCCTCGGACCACTGTCGGTAGGTACTCACCACTGCTGACCGGGAGCACCCCACAAGCCTTGCCGTTTCAGAGATGCTCTGACCCAGTCAGCTGGCCATAACAATTTGGCCCTTGTCAAAGTCGCTCAGGTCTTTACCCCTGCCCATTTCTCCTGCATCCAACACATCAACAAGAACTGACAGTTCACTTGCTGCCCAATATACCCCACCCCTTGACAGGTGCGATTGTAACAAGATAATCAATGTTATTCACTTCACCTGTCAGTGGTCATAATGTTTTGGCTGATCGGTGTATCACGTTGATGGAATCAGTAAAGTTACAGATTGATAGTGTTTCTCTGAAGTTACACTGGGATAGTGCTTAGAAACATAGAAAATAGGTGCAGGAGGAGGCAGCACTTCGAGCCATCACCACTATTCATTGTGATCATGGCTGATCGTCCCCAATCAATAATCCGTGCCTGCCTTCTCCCCATATCCCTTGATTCCACTAGCCCCTGGAACTCTATCCAGCTCTCTCTTAAATCCATCCAGTGATTTGGCTTCCACTGAATGGTAATGATTTGGCTTATACTGAGATAGTGTAGAAGGAGACGCGAGGAATCCTGGTCTACAAAAATAAACACAAATGCTGCAGTAACTCCGTGGGTCAGGCAGCATCTCTGGACTATATGGAAGCTGTCTGTATGGAGTTTGCATGTTCTCCCTGTGATCACGTGGGGTTTCTCCGAGTGCGCCGGCCTCCTCCCACAGTCCAAAGGCGCGCAGCGTTGTAGGTTAATTGGCTGCTGTAAGTTGTCCCTCGTGTATAGGATAGAACTGGTGTATGGGTGATTGGTGGTCGGTGTGGACTCGATGGGCCGAAGGGCCTGCTTCCATGCCATATCTCTAAACTAAACGAAAGGAAGAAATTGAAATGAAAAAGATTATAACCATAAACCACAACATATATCATTGGGCTTCCAGTGCTGGGATAAATTAGTTCATAGGAACTTTGTCCAAGTTATTCTTGATGATCCTTTTAGCTCTTCCATATTGAATTAATGATGTATTTAAAAAAATATAGTACCAAAGTGTGAGACCACAGAACTGTTTAGAAGTTACGTCAAGACTGAAAGCGTACAGACAGGCAACACATTTAATTGTCCTGATGTCCTGATCTTATAGAAACTTACAAAATTCATAAGGGGTTGGACAGGTTAGATGCAGGAAGATTGTTCCCGATGTTGGGGAAGTCCAGAACAAGGGGTCACAGTTTAAGGATAAGGGGGAAGTCTTTTAGGACCGAGATGAGAAAGTTTTTTTTCACACAGAGAGTGGTGAATCTGTGGAATTCTCTGCCACAGAGGGTAGTTGAGGCCAGTTCATTGGCTATATTTAAGAGGGAGTTAGATGTGGCCCTTGTGGCTAAAGGGATCAGGGGGTATGGAGAGAAGGCAACGGGATACTGAGTTGGATGATCAGCCATGATCATATTGAATGGCGGTGCAGGCTCGAAGGGCCGAATGGCCTACTCCTGCACCTACTTTCTATGTTTCTATGTCCACTAAACAAATGAATGAAGAGAAATTTTAAAGAATTACTTTCTCATGGAAGGTGCATAAACCGATGAGTGAGACAGAGTGCTGCATATTTCAGTTCAGTTTATCATCACGTATGCCGAGGTACAGTGAAAAGCTTTTGTTGCATGCTATCCAGGCAGCAGAAGGACAATACATGATTACAATCGAGCCATTCACAGGGTATAGATACATGATAAGGGAATAACATTTAGTGCAAGGTAAAGCCAGCAAAGTCTGATCAAGGATATTGTGTCTATATATGGATGGCTCAATAAAAAATGTAGTGAATTCACTGTCCATCAGTAATAACTGAACAAGAAACCAGGCTGTCCATCAAATCATCTCCAACCATACTCGATAACAGCAATTTCGGAGTAGACCCACGCAAGATGTATTGCCATGAATAAGAAATGTTGTTAACCACACCGTTTCCATTCACAACATCAGGACTTCATTACGCTACTTCAGGGGGAGTGCAGCTTGACTCAAAATGGTTGCCCGAAGGCTGCCATTTACCCAACAGTTGTAAAGCATTAAAGAGAATAGTCATTAGGAATTAAGGAACCACACAATTTATTGTTCCCCATTCTGCACATGTATCATGGGAGGAAAATAGCCTGTTCCCATCAATGCCAGTTTTGCGAGTGTGTAGTTGGACCTGAGGGGCTCACATCCACAGATTTCCAATACATGCTACAAATGGATGAGGCACTATGTTGGGAGAAACCATTTATAAAGCTGGCCCCAGTCATCACTTGCCCTGCTTCGCCCCGCCCCAACTCTCTTTATCCAGCTTTCTCCCACTCGTCCATCAGTCTGAAGAAGGGTCCCGACTTGAAATATCCTCTGTGCATTCCCTCCACAGATGATGCCTGAGGCACTGAGTTTCTCCAACACTTTGATTTCTGCTCTGAGTGCCTCATGATTTCCCAAAGTGCCAATGAAGTGCTCACAGTACGCCATCTTGGTGCGATGGAGAGAACATGGCAGTCGGCTTTTTCGTAGCAATCTCCCAAAACAGCAAACCGCTGATCAGATGGTCATCACCAGGGATGCTAGCCCTCAATGCTGTGTGACTTCATCAGTCACGATTTTGCCTCAGTGACGGAACTTGATTATGCAAGTGTGCGACTTCAGTGACACTACCTTCTAATGTCGACAAGAACACCATCTTGATATCTGTAGCTTCTCACTCATGCAGAACTTAAAACCATTTCCAAAGATAGCTATGTTCTTATTCCATTTCGAGAATCATTGAATAACACAACTCAGTGGAAACAGACCCTTTGGCCCAACTTGCCCACACTGCCCCAAAGTGCCCCATCTATACGAGTCGCACGAATCGCGTATTCCTTGTATACACTGGAATTTAGAAGGATGAGAGGGGATCTTATCGAAACGTATAATAAGATTATTAAGGGGTTGGACACGTTAGAGGCAGGAAACATGTTCCCAATGTTGGGGGAGTCCAGAACCAGGGGCCACAGTTTAAGAATAAGGGGTAGGCCATTTAGATCGGAGATGAGGAATAACTTTTTCAGTCAGAGAGTTGTGAATCTGTGGAATTCTCTGCCTCAGAAGGCAGTGGAGGCCAATTATTTGAATGCATTCAAGAGAGAGCTAGATAGAGCTCTTAAGGATAGCTGAGTCAGGGGGTATGGGGCGAAGGCAGGAACGGGGTACTGATTGAGAATGATCAGCCATGATCACATTGAATAGCAGTGCTGGCTCGAAGGGCCGAATGGCCTCCTCCTACATCTATTGTCTATTGTCTATTGCACCCGGCTGCGTTTAGCCCATATCCCTCTATTCCCTCTTATTCATGTACCTGTCCAAATGTTTCTTAAACATTATGATAGTACTTGCCCCAACTACCTCCTCTGGTGAGGTTCTACATACCTGCTACCCTTTGTGTAAAATAGTTGCCCCTCAGATTCCTTTTAATTTTTTCTGCCTCACCTTAAGCCTATGTCTTCTGGTTCCTGATTTCCCTACTCTGGGTAAAATACTGTGCATTTACCCCATTTATTCCTCTCATGATTTTAATACACTTCTACTATCAGATCACATCACATCCTCCTGCACTCCAAGGAATAAAGTCCTAGGCTGCTCAACCTTTCCCTCTGGCTCAGGCCCTCGAGTCCTGGAAACATCCTCATAAATCTTATCTGCACCCTTTCCAGCTTGACAAAATATTTCATACAACAGGGTGACAAAACTGAATACAATGTTCTAAATGTGGCCTCAACAAAGTCTTGCACAACTGTTACATGATCTCCCAACTTCTATACTCAATACTCTAACCAATAAAGGTCAATGTGCTGAAAGCCTTCCTTGCTACCCTATCTACCTGTGACGCCACTTTCCCACGTGTCACAGGTGTAACCCGGGGCTCACCTGTGCTCACCTATCCAGAACCCTGCCATTCACTGTGTGGGTCCTGCCCTGGTTTAACTTCCCAAATTACAACACCTTGCACTTCTCTGTATTAAACTGTATAATCCATTCCTCGGAACACCTGTCCAAGGTCCAACTTCACTCACCATGCCTCAGCCCAACCGATCAAGTTCCTGCTGCGAACTTTGACAACCATGAAACTTGGTACATTGTCATTTAGTTTCACGGCACTTAAATAGATGGAGAGTTGGGAAACAACCAATCTCACATGCCATATGACAGTGCATTGATTGTTGTGATTTATGGCTGTCTAATTGAAAGGCTGAGAAAAGATATTGCTTTCAGACCTACACATCGGCCCGGTCATTTTCTCATCACCATTTAATGAATGCTAATTGCTATGCACTGGGCTCACAGCTGCCTACTTGGTCTTCATTAATCTTGAGCAGCTAGTTACCCTCATCAAGAGTGAAATCAGAAAATGCTGGAAACACTAAACAGGTCAGGTGCTGTCTGTGGAATGAGAGTCAGACTTAAAGACCCTCCAGATGAATGAGGAATTGAGAAAACAAGTGTGTTTCTTGGGAAAGGATAAGACAAAGAGAAGGTCTCTGAAAGGGTAAATTCTAATGATGTATTGTGTAGTAAGGAACTACAGAGGTGGTTTACACCGAAGATAGACACAAAATGCTGTAGTAACTCAACGGAACAGGCAGCATCTCTGGATAGGAATGGGCGACGTTTCGGGCCGAGACATTTTTTCAGACTGAGTGTAAAGGGAGATAGAGATATAGAGATATGGAGGGGTAAGGTGTGAAAATGGGAGATCAAAGGAGATGGTATTCAAGGAAAATGTGGAATAGATTATTGTTAGCTGAGGGAAAGGTGACAATTAGGCATACAATCAATAAAATGTAATCAGGAAAAAAGTCAAACTAGTCTGAGAACCAGGATAGGGATGGAGAGAGAGAGGGAAAGCAAGGTCAGTATGGGAATGGGAGAGGAAGTTCGAGGGGGAGGGGAGGGGAGGGGGGGAGGGAGGGGATGGATGGGATGGGATGGAGAGGAGGGGATGGAGGGGGTGGGATGGAGAGAGAGGGGATGGAGAGAGAGGGGATGGAGAGAGAGGGGATGGAGAGAGAGGGGATGGAGAGAGAGGGGATGGAGAGAGAGGGGATGGAGAGAGAGGGGATGGAGAGAGAGGGGATGGAGAGAGAGGGGATGGAGAGAGAGGGAAAGCAAGGACAGTATGGGAATGGGAGGGGGAGTTCGAGGGGGGGGGATGGGATGGGATGGAGGGGATGGGATGGAGGGGAGGGGATGGGATGGAGGGGAGGGGATGGGATGGGATGGAGGGGATGGGATGGAGGGGAGGGGATGGGATGGAGGGGAGGGGAGGGGATGGGATGGAGGGGAGGGGATGGAGAGAGAGGGAAAGCAAGGACAGTATGGGAATGGGAGGGGGAGTTAAAGTGTTTCGCAAACGGGAGCTCACTCGGGTCTGGGCGGACTGAGCCTATGGAATGATTTCAGATGATTCCAATGTTAATGTCATGGTCTTGTTAACACATTAAAGACATCAGATGGAGAGTGAGAGAGAGCAAACCGACAGGGACATGTTAAGTTCAGTTCAAAGCTGTTGCTGAATCTGAAACATAAAGGAGAATGCTGGAAATGCACAGAATCTGTGCCATTCAAGTGTCATGTGGATTGTGAATACACGTTTAGTCCAGGTCCCTGGATTACCAGAGTACTAACATGACCGTTTTACTATAATACTTTGTTGTCTTTTTGTGCTATTGCAGCAGTATTGCCAATGAGGCTCTCAAGGATTGTACCTCATAAAATGGACTTTAAGTTCTTTGCCCCGTTCTCTCTGAGTTATGTGCATGCCAGCTGAGGACATGGATTCTTTGTGACTGAGAGTTTAACTAGCATTGAGGTGTTGGAGAAGTGTGAACAGACTATCGTAACAGGTGCGTCCTGTATTATTGATTTACCTTGTGGATTAATTCAGATTTCAGAAAATAAACAGACTGAGCAATTTCAACTTGAGCCCATTTGTTATTTGCTACAAAAAGGGGAGACATTTAACTGTTAAATCCGGAAAGAGCAATATATTTCTCACAGTACTAATCGGTGTAAGCGATATGAATGTAACTCTTGTACGTAGAGGATTAAGAAGCTGTAAAACAGGTGCAATGTGGAGTTTTTCTCCACACACACCATTCTGTGTAATGCAATGACATTAACTTCTCTGGCAGCTGTTGGAGGTACACCTGTACAAATGTATTAGGATCTCCACACTTGTCCACCCTGAGAAAAAGGCAGGCACTTAACAACACCATAAAGTCCAACATAAATGCCTGTCAGCACTCAACAAAGTGCCAAGTGTTGAACATTTAATTATCAAAAAGGCAAATTGATTTTATTTGGCCAAAACTCATTTCAGGAGAGCAGTGTATCTGAAAATTTCATTGAAGACAGACGCAAAATGCTGGAGTAACTCAGAGGGACAGGTGACATCTCTGTATGAAAGGAATGGGTGACGTCTCGGGGCGAGACCCTTCTTCAGTCTTCAGAGACGCTGCCTGTCCTGCTCAGTTACCCCTGCATTTTGTGTCGATCTTCAGCGTAAACCAGCATCTGCAGTTCCTTCCTTTAAATTTAATTAGTTCTTGCAAAGGAATGCAATAGTTGTGATATAAAACTGACATTGTTTCCCTGTGCCTTGATTTTGCACTCTGACTCCAGATTCAAAAGGACACAAAGTGTAGGACTAACTCAGTGGGTCGAGCAGCATCTCTGGAGAACATGAATAGGTGACATTTTGGATGGGGACCCTTCTTCTGCCTCCAGACCCATGCTTGGGGGAATAAGAATAGCTTAGCTTTTCTCTCATGGGGCAGAAGGAATGCAGGTGTTGCTACTGTTTCCATATTGGGGCCATAGATGAACAGCCATATCCCCCCATCCCCCCCCCCCCCCCCCCCGCCCCCAGTTTAGTTTAGTTTAGTCCAGAGATACAGAGCGGAAAATGGCCCTTCGGCCCACCTTGTCTGCACTGAGCAGCGATCCCCGCACATTAACACTATCTACACACACTAGCGACAATTTTACATTTATACCAAGCCAATTAACCTACAAACCTCTACGTCTTTGGAGTGTGGGAGGAAACCGAAGATCTCGAAGAAAACCCATGCGGTCACGGGGAGAACGTGCAAACTCCGTACAGACAGCCCCAGTAGTCATGATTGAAGCCGGGACCCGGGCCCCAGGCGCTGTAGGGGCAGCAACTCTACCACCGCGCCACCACGCCGCCCTTGCTTCCCAGGCTTGCCTGTAAGCTGGGCAGATGAAATGTGTCGCAACGAACTGCAGATGCTGGTTCAAAACCAAAGATAGACATAAAAAGCTGGAAGGCGCTCGACCCAAAACGTCACCCATTCCCCTTCTCTCCATAGATGCTGCCTGTCCCGCTGAGTTACTCCAGCTTTTTGTGTTTATCTTTAGCTGGGCAGATGATATAGAAACATAGAAAATAGATGCAGGAGTAGGCCATTCGGCCCTTCGAGCCATCACCGCCATTCAATATGATCGTGGCTAATCATCCAAAATCTGTACCCCATTCCGGCTTATTCCTGATATCCCTTGATTCCTTTAGCCCTAAGAGCTAAATCTAACTCTCTCTCTCTCTCTCTCTCTCTCTCTCTCTCTCTCTCTCTCTCTCTTGATTTTGGAACAATTCTAATAGAAGATGAGATGAGCATGAGTATGAGCACAGACTTCAGCCTTAGAGCTATTCAAACTTTCAACTATTCACAAAATGCTGGAGTAACTCAGCAGGTCAGGCAGCATCTCAGGAGAGAAGGAATGGGTGACGTTTTGGGTCGAGACCCTTCTTCAGACTGTACCTGGTGAATATACATTGAGCTCCAGTTGACCATATTAATTTTGTATCCCATAATACCTTTCCAGATAAAAACATATAAATCTCAGTTTTAAAACTTTCAATTGACCCTGGTTGAAATAAGCAATTTCCAGTGGTTAGACCAGCGTTTCCCAACCTATTTACCCTGCGGAACCCTTGAAGTAATTTTCATGTCTCAGGGAACCCCTACATAAAAATTATTATACATCTTTATTAATCTCTTTCTTTCTCTTTCATAGACTGAAAGTTCATAAGGCAGACATAATATATTTTTTGTGATAACTGGTTTAAGCAAATAATAACTTGCTTTTTTCTCAATTTCATTGACAATGAAAAGAAAACTGAAATCAAACTGCTTGTTCAAGGGACCTCATGAGGAAATTCATATAACATTCCCTGAATGATGGGTAAAGATTACTAACTAACGTCGGGCATGAGGGACTGTACCTGCACGCCAGGAAGCACAGACAGGACTGGTGGAGACCACGCATGCGTCTGTACTCCAGTGGGTCACTTGATGGTACACGGAAGTGGTGGCGTTGCGCTTGCAGCCACGGCTCACCTGCAGTCCGATCGTCTTTTGTGTTATTTTTTTGTCTTAATTGTGGTGTTTTGATGTGATGTGTTTTTTGTGGTTGTGTACTATGTGTGTGGGGGGGGGGGGGGGGGGGACTGCAAAATTATCTCTTCCAAACGGACTTGCGACCTTTGTTTCTGGGTGGTGTCTCCGTTCCCGCTGCGGCCTACCGTCGGCCAAACACCTGGAGCTGACGGCCTCCAGCTGGGATCACCTGGGCTCTGGTTCGCAGAGCCCGCGGACCGGACTCACCATCTGCGGAGCTGGCTGCTTTCGGAGGTTGTGGTGGCGCTGCGGGAGAGGCTGCGACTCGCCTTCGGAGGCCTCGGCCGCGGGCCACCTGGACGTCGGAACCTCTGCAGGCCCTGGGTGGGGGCCGACATCGGGAGCTCCGGCAGCGTCTTCGCCCGTCCCGAATCGCGGGACTTGGGTCGGCCCACTGCGGTCCTTTCACCGTCCGGCGCGGCCTGGAACAGGTCACGGTATTTTCTCCGCCCGGCGGGAGCTTCAATGTCGGGAGCCGCGACGGCCCCGACGTGGCAACTTCAACAGCCTGACCACGGGAGCAGACGGCAGGGGAAGAGAAAAGACATTCTGGCCTTCCATCACAGTGAGGAGGGGACTGGAGGAGACTCACTGTGATGGATGTTTCTTTTTGTTTGGTGTTGGTTTATGATTGTGTGTGTTATTGCTTATTTTTATTGCTCTTATTGTTGGACTGCGGGTGACGAAATCTCGTCCAAAAGACTTGTTTTTTTGGATGACAATAACGGCTATTCTGATTCTAAATCCGCCACGTACAGCTGCTGTCCACTGACCACTAAAGGCCGTTTCACATTGGCTCCGTATGGACGTTGCTAAATATATTCCCTATGACTATCATACCTTTAAATGATCTAACAGGTTGAAGACTTTATTATAATACCCAAGAATTTTCCAAGAATATGCTGTGCGTGTATAATAACATTAAGCACGTGAAATTAAACACAAAAATGACTCAAGAATACATTTACATACGATTAGCCTATTTATCACTATTTCTCTCGGAACCTCTAGCGTAACCCTGGCATTCATGGGAACCCCGCTTAAGAAACGCTACGTTAGACAGTTCAAAACAAGGAGCTTTGCCTGAAGGCCATTGTCAGGCCATATGCCTTGTCGTGGACTACACAAGCAAAGGAAAGTGTTTCTACCTGACCTACCTATCGAAGCCTCTACCTTCAGCATCTCAACCTCATTATCCTGTGATCCTCTGTATTTGAGGAATAGCAAACTAAACCCATTCAAGCCGCTCTTATAATTAAAGCCCAGTATCATCTCACGAAGAGATATTGACTTGAAATGTTGACTCTCTTTCTATCTCCTTGACGCATCCTAGCCTGATAAGGATTTGAAGTACGTACCTTCTGCTGTTATATCATTCTGCTGAGCCTATTCTGCAGCTACTCTGAAGCTAATGCATTTGTTTTGAAAGGGCATTACCCAAAAGAGAACACTATACACAAATTATGGATTACTCCTTCCATTTTGTGATGCAGACAATAGACAATAGGTGCAGGAGTAGGCCATTCGGCCCTTTGAGCCAGCACCGCCATTCAATGTGATCATGGCTGATCATTCTCAATCAGTACCCCGTTCCTGCCTTCTCCCCGTACCCTCTCACTCCGCTATCCTTAAGAATCCTAACAATCCCAATGCTTTTGACATAGGTGGAGTGGCTGTTAGTTATTTCTGCCTGTGGATATGACGTTCCTCCTCCATAACCCTAAGTCGCCGTGGGAACTTGCACATTATTGATGGAATTAGTGTCTTGCAGTCACTTGTTATGAAGAAAACATTAGCCCAGAATTTCCAAGTCAAGCTTATCATCATATGCACAGGAACGGTGAGCTGGATAGCGTTTGAGGCGCTCTGAGGGGGCGCTGTGAACTGTTTATGTATGTGCTGTTATGTTTGTGTGCCATTGTATGTTCGTTTCTTAGTACCTGAACTGATGTACAGCACTTTGGTCAACGTGGGTTGTTTTTAAATGTGCTATACAAATAAAATTGACTTGACTTGACAATGAAAAGCTTGCTTGCAACAGACCACACACAGAGCATTGTTATATATAAAATCGGGCGGCACAGTGGCACAGCGGTAGAGTTGCTCCCTTACAGCACCAGAGACCAAGGTTCAATCCGAACTACCGGTGCTGTCTGCATAGAGTTTGAATGTTCCCCCTGTGACCCCATGGGTTTTCTCCGGGTGCTCCTGCCACATTCCAAAGATGTGCAGCTTTGCAGGTTGGCTGGCTTCTGTAAATTGCCCCTGCCGTATGGGACAGAGCTCGTGTGCGGGCGATCGTGGTCGGCAAGGACTCAGTGGGGCCTGAGGTCCTGTTTCCACACCGTATCTCTAAAGCAAAACTAAAAACTAAAACTAAACTCTGCTACACAGTGAAAACCAAAAAAAAAAAGTGCAAACACGAGACATTAGCTCAAAAATATGATTAGAAACAAGTCCATCATCGTGTAAGAGGTGATATGAAAGGATCCATTGCTGAGGTAGGATTACGTTTTATGCAGGTCTGATGAAGAAACTGATGGTTTTGAGAAAATAGCTGCTCATGGACCTGGTGGTGTGGGACATCAGCCTCCGGTACCTCCTGCCCTGTGGTAGCCTCCTGCCTCAGCCAGCTGTTAGATCTGCCAAAAGGTAAATGGTTCTGAATGTCACTGACATTTAGAAAATTGAAAGCTAATAAAAGTTAGGCTAAGAAAATAACTGCAGATGCTGGTACAAATGGAAGGTATTTATTCACAAAATGCTGGAGTAACTCAGCAAGTCAGGCAGCATCTCAGGAGAGAAGGAATGGGTGACGTTTCGGGTCGAGACCCTTCTTCAGACTGAACTATCAAAGTTAGTCAAACTATTACAAGAACGGAAACCATTGGAAACACTGAGTAGGTCAGCATGAAGCGGAGAAGGGCCACATGGTGGGGATTCTTGATGATAAATGCCACCTTCTAGACGCAGCACCTCATGTAGATGAGTTTGACTGTGGGGATGGCTGTACCCATGGTGGGACAATCTGACTCCATTATCTGCTGCAGGGCCTTGCATTCCTGTGCATTGGAATTGCCATCCCGTGCCATGGTGCACCATGCCTGGGTACTTCCCATTGGAATTGCCATCCCGTGCCATGGTGCACCATGCCTGGGTACTTCCCATTGGAATTGCCATCCCGTGCCATGGTGCACCATGCCTGGGTACTTCCCATTGGAATTGCCATCCCGTGCCATGGTGCACCATGCCTGGGTACTTCCCATTGGAATTGCCATCCCGTGCCATGGTGCACCATGCCTGGGTACTTCCCATTGGGAATCTGTAAAGGTTTGTTGGAGTATTTGGTGACATGCCGAATGTCCTTACTCTTCCAAGAAAGTAGCCTTCTCTGGGATTGCCTTTATGTCCTGGGAGTACCCAGGACAAGTCGTCTGAGATATTAACACTCAGCAATTTGAAGATGAATTTATCCATACTGTATGTTGAGATCACACTAGCAGGAACATTCCTCAACGAAGATAGACACAAAATGCTGGAGTAACTCAGCGGGACAGGCAGCAACTCTGGATAGAAGGAATGGGTGACGTTTCGGATCGAGACCGTCTGAAGAAGGGTCTTGACTCGAAACATCACCCATTCCTTCTCTCCAGAGATGCTGCCTGTCACGCTGAGTTACTCCAGCATTTTGTGTCTCACCGATGTAAACCAGCATCTGCAGTTCCTTCTTACACATTCCTCAACAAAGCTGACTCCAGACTGATTGACGGGTTATCACAGCATTGTGGCTTCCAAATATACTCAGCATCAGTGATAGGTCCGAAACAAAAATGAATGTTGCTGCAAGCTCTGCTGTGCCTCCAGGCTCAGCCAGCTGTTAAATCTGCCAATAAGTCAATATTTCTGAATGTCACTGACATATAGAACACTGAAAGCTTTTACAAGAACAGAAGCCAATGGAAACACTAAGCAGGACAGGCAATGTTGTGGAATGAGAAACAGAGTTAATATTTCAGACTGAAGGCTCTTCCTCTGAAAATATAAATAGTTTTATGCCTCTCTCCATCTCTTTTATCATGTATTTGAAATCTAGTATCTGTGGTTTATTAATATTCAATTTTTTTAATTAAAAAAATAATTTTAAGAATTAGTTAAGAATAAAACCTGGATAAAATGTTTGAAAATAAACCCGAGGCTGTTCCTGTCTCTTTCAAATGAATGGGGTCACTAAACGCAAATCACGTCTAAAGTGAAAGAGGTTGGTGTAAGGCCTGCCTGTGTATGTCCAGTGGTGCTACAAGAAGTTTGTACTTCACTACTGGACTTGGAAGGGAGTCAATAAAAACCCCGACACCTATCACAAAGTTCAACACTTCTGTATTCCCACAGGCACGGTGAAATGCCTGAAGTTCCTGATGGAACAGCTGGGATTTCTTTGTGAAATCCATTTCCTTGTGAACTGGCTTTGTTGAACCACACATCCTCACTCTAACACCACTGCCCACGATTTTTCCCACTACATTAACCATTTGGAACTTCCTGCAAATAGGCAAACCAAATGATGCTGTATATACAATGATATCCTCACTCCAAGTATATCCGTGTGTTTACTCTGCATAGTGTGACTTCAACATACATCTACATACTAAAACTCTCGTTTGTTTGTTTGTTTGTTCCTGAACTGCACCCAAAACGGTACACGATAGCGCGACAATTTTAGGCCCATCTTACTCACCGTCGTCCCTTTGGTGTTAATGGAAGGAGTTTCATGGAAATCGGTGTTATGTTTTTAAAGTTATTCACATTTTAAAGTTTAAATCTAACTCCGAGGGAGGGAGGGGGGTGGAGGGAGGGGAGGAAGGGTAGCATGAAGTTTAATTGTTTTCAAAGACTTGCTGGCTTATGTACTGTAGTTCTAAGTTGTTGCAATGACAACACTGTAGTGAGTCCAGACGAGTGGTATTATCTAAATCCTTTATTAGTATAAAACCCGTAACAAACGCGACAGACTTCTTTCTGGACAAACACTAACTTCACTCACTAATCTAATCTCTAATCTAACGTTTGGCGTCAAGCATTTAAATACCCCGCGCTTCCTCACCCCGTGACCGTAACCCAATCCGAGGGTTCTATTACCTGGCCAATCCCTATGTCCCTACATGACACCCCCCCAGAACCCTCGAAACCATACCTCACGGGCGGCCGAACCTCCCGCCCATAACGTGTACGGATGGGGGAAACCGATACCCCCAGCGTGACAGGAGGCGGGGGGGACGCCGCCGCTGGAGGCGATGGGGGGTCCACTGGAGCGGAGGGTGCAGGTGACGTGGGGCACTTGATGAACAACGGCAGCCCGGGACCAACCATAGGCGGCGGAGGCCCAAGAGGTGGTAAACTGGGCGCCGCTGACGGGACCAGTCGAGCAGCCACAGGCCGGCCCCGGCGCGGCGGCTGAGCCACCGACACGGGGAGGTCCTGGTCTAAATGGGCCGGCTTGAGACGGGACACTGAAACCAGCTCCTGACGATTTCTTACCTGCAAGGTGAAGGTTACAGTTCCTCTTTTAAGCACCTGGAACGGGCCCTGGTAAACCGGCTGAAGAGGGGGACGGTGGCAATCTTTCCGAAGAAACACGAAATCACAGCTCCGCAATTCCGAAGGAACGTGAACTGCTGTGCTTCTGTGACTAGAGGTGGGGACTGGAGCCAGAGAACCCACCCGTTCCCGGAGGGAGCCCAAGACTGACGTGACGGATGGCGGCAAGGCGGGAGTGGAAGGGAGAATATCGCCCGGCACCCGCAGGGGCGAACCGTAGACGAGCTCGGCCGAAGATGTGCCCAGCTCAGCCCGCGGGGCCGTACGGATGCCGAGGAGGACCCAAGGCAGCTGGTCAGCCCAATCGTAGCCAGTCAGGCGAGCACAGAGGGACGCCTTCAGCTGCCGATGGAAACGCTCAACCATCCCGTTGGCTTGGGGATGATAGGCGGTGGTCTGCTGTAATCGAGCACCATACAGCTGTGCCAGCGCGGCCCAGAGGGACGAGGTGAACTGGGCTCCCCGATCTGTAGTGATGATAGCCGGGACCCCGAAACGAGCCACCCAATGCAACGCCAGGGCCCGTGCACAGGAGGCCGCCGAGGTGTCCGACAACGGGAGCGCCTCCGGCCAACGAGTGAACCGATCAACCACCGTCAGTAGATGAGTGTAACCCCTAGAATAGGGCAATGGACCCACCAAATCCACATGGATGTGGAAAAAAAGGGCGGGGGGAACCTCGAATGTCTGGTGCGGAGGCTGGACATGACGATGGACTTTGGAGGTCTGGCACGGAATGCAGGCGCGTGCCCAGGCTGCCACCTGCTTTCGCAGGCCATGCCAGACAAACCGGTCGGCCACCATGGCTGAAGTCGCCCTGATGGACGGATGTGCCAGGCCATGAATGGCCTCAAAAACCTTGCGCCGCAGAGCGGCAGGCACCACCGGGCGAGGGCGTGGGAGAGTAACGTCGCACCACAACTTGGTACCTGTGGGGCCACACGCCACCTGCTCTAAACGCAGTCCCGAGGTTGTGGAGGCGTACACCGCGGCAGTTCCTTCCAGGCGCTGAGCCTCCGCTAGCTCCTGGAAATCCACATGTTTACCAACCACGGCTACGGAGGGAATGGCCGGCCGGGACAGGGCATCAGCAACGGCATTCAGCCTACCCGCAATATGACGGACATCGGTCGTAAACTCCGAAATGAGGGTTAGGTGCCGCTGCTGGCGAGCCGACCACGGATCAGAAACCTTAGCAAAAGCGAATGTCAAAGGTTTGTGATCCGTGTAGGCCACGAAAGAACGGCCTTCTAAAAAGTAACGGAAGTGCCGGACTGCTAAATAAAGGGCCAGGAGCTCCCTATCGAACGCACTGTACTTGAGCTCCGCTCGAGAGAGCTGCCTGCTGAAAAACGCAAGAGGCTGCCATTCACCATCAACCTGCTGCTCCAAAACCCCACCCACCGCCACGTCTGAGGCGTCCACCGTCAGAGCTGTGGGGGCGGAGGAGCGCGGGTGCACCAGCATGGTGGCATTGGCGAGGGCCTGTTTGACCGCAACAAAAGCCGTCTCCGCAGCTACGGACCATACCAACTCCGCGGGGTTACCTGCGAGACATTGAAAAAGGGGACGCATAACCCGAGCTGCTGCAGGCACGAACCGATGATAAAAATTGACCATGCCCACAAATTCCTGCAAGCCCTTGATGGTAGTCGGGCGGGGGAAAGAGCGGACCGCGTCCACCTTAGCTGGTAAGGGAGTGGCACCGGCCGGAGTAACCCGGTGACCCAAAAAATCCACCGCGGACAGGCCGAATTGGCACTTGTCCGGATGGAGAATCAGGCCATGGTCTTGCAGCCTCTGGAACACGGTGCGGAGGTGGACCAAGTGCTCCTGGACCGAACGGCTGGCAATCAAAATATCGTCTAGATAAATAAAGACAAACGGCAACCCTCAACCCACCCGGTCCATCAGACGCTGGAATGCCTGGGCTGCATTTTTAAGGCCGAAAGGCATACGCAACCACTCAAACAGTCCGAACGGGGTGATGGTCGCTGTTTTCGGAATATCCGGCGGGTGGACCGGGATCTGATGGTATCCCCGCACCAAATCAATTTTTGAAAATATTGTCGCCCCCTCCAGGCTAGCTGAAAAGTCCTGAATGTGTGGAATCGGGTAGCGGTCCGGCCGTGTTGCCGCATTGAGTCGACGGAAGTCACCACATGGTCTCCACCCCCCAGATGCTTTGGAAACCATGTGCAAGGGGGAGGCCCACGGACTACTCGACGGCCGAATAATTCCCAACCTCTCCAAGTTTAGGAACTCCTCTCGCGCCCTGGCCAGCTTGTCGGGTGGGAGGCGCCGTGCCCGGGCAAAAACCGGCGGCTCTTCGGTTGGAATGAAATGGACGACCCCGTGCTTCTCCGAAGGTGAATCAAAACGCTGGACGAGGAGCTGCGGGAAGTCGGCCAGGACCGCATCGAACTGACCAGGAGCCGTGGTAATGGACTGGATGACTAGGCTGGGTGGGGCGGCGCTTGTAGAAGCCTCTGGCCCAGTATCCCGAGGCCGTACATCAGCCGAGGGTTGTAGGCCTCTCCCTCGGACGTCTGCGACCAAGGAAAACGCCCATAGGAAATCTGCCCCCAATATGGCCTGGCCCACATCCGCAACGATGAATTCCCAACGGTAAGTCCTGGACTCGAAGGACAGGGACATGGTCCTTTTACCGTAGGTACGGATGGTGCTACCATTCACTGCAATTAGGGGCGGGCCCTTTTCCCCCACTCGAACTTCACAGTCATAGGGGGGCACAATACTTACGACCGCTCCCGTATCCACCAGGAACACGATCCCGGTACTCTGATCCGTAGCGTAGAGGCGGTGGTTACGGCCAACCGAGACTGCCTCTACAGTCGATCGGCCCAGGCGTTTCCCGGAAACGAACACGGGGATCTACAGCTTCGTGCCTCGCTGCCCCACCGCCGATGGAAAGAGCACCAGCCACGCCTATCCGGCTCTGTTGGTCGAGCCCGCTGTCAATGAACAGGCGCCGCCGCCCTCTCTTGGCGGACCGGCTGCGCAATAGCGGCCGATGCGTCGCTCTCCCGGCCGCACTCCCGACTGCCGCTGGGCCTCGAGACCCGGTTAACGGAGCCGTCTCGAGCGTTGCGTTCCCTCACGAGCGTGTCTGCCTTCTCGGCGAACGCTACCGGATCTTCAAAAGGGACTTCCGCCAACACCAACCTGACGTCCCTAGGTAGCTTCTCCCGGAAGGCCGCCTCGAATATCATGCACGGCTGATGGTCGCCCGCCAAAGCCAGCATCTCGGACATCAGCTCGGACGGCAGCCGGTGCCCCAGGTCTGGCAAATGGAGGAGCTTCAGAGCCCGCTGGCTCTGGGCCCAGCCGAAGGTCCGCAGCAGGAGCTTCTTGAGCCCCACGTGCTGGTCCGTTTGGGGTGGACTGGTCAGGTATCGGCTGACCCGCGCAGCCACCTCCGCCTGCAGACAGCTCACCACATGATGGTACTTCTCCTGGTCTTCCTCCACCTTTTTGAGATGGAACTGTGATTCTGCCTGCACAAACCACAGGTGCGGCTGATGGGCCCAGAACGGCGGTAGATGGATTTCGCCCGCGCTCGCTCCCGCCTGCGACATGCTGCTGCTTTCTTCCTACGTTCAAGGTCACCAATGTAGTGAGTCCAGACGAGTGGTTTTATCTAAATCCTTTATTAGTATAAAACCCGTAACAAACGCGACAGACTTCTTTCTGGACAAACACTAACTTCACTCACTAATCTAATCTCTAATCTAACGTTTGGCGCCAAGCATTTAAATACCCCGCGCTTCCTCACCCCGTGACCGTAACCCAATCCGAGGGTTCTATTACCTGGCCAATCCCTATGTCCCTACAACACACTTAAAGCAGTATTCCGAGGAGCTTTGTACGAAGACATTAACCCGCACACTCCATGAGAGACTGGTATCCACTAATCACTTATAATGCAAATAGCACAAAACAGAATTTAATGAAGGGATGGGAGTGAGAAATTCTTCATTGCATTTGTTCATTAAACACACCGTTATCTGAACTAATTGGGCAACACCTGTAACATCTTCTCTCGTGGAAACCTCACGCCAGCAACCCTTGACATTGAGTTAATATTACATGGTGCGCATCTCTTAAATCGAATACTTACGATTGATTTGGTAATGTATGAGAGTCTTGCAGAAGTGAAGAACGATTACAAGATAAACTCCTGAGAATTGTGTCTTTGAGTTGATGAATTATCCCAGCGGTCATATGGTATTACCATACAAATATTTGTGTTCATGTAACATAAGTTAACGACTTCAATGTTTTGAAGTAGATCTAGAAATACTGATTCATAACGTCATAAGTAATAGGAACAGAATTAGGCCATTCGGCCCATCAAGTCTACTCCGCCATTCCATCGTGGTTGATCTATCTCTCCCTCCTAACCCCATTCTCCTGCCTTTTCGCCGTAATCCCTGACCCCCGTACTAATCTATGAGATTCAATTAAATTCTACAAGGAGCATTTCAATGGACTAAAATGGACGCAATAACAGGGAAAGCACCGAAACACAACTGGCACAGAGAAAGACACCAGTAATATTCTCAGCAAAACTCCAATGATCTGACATCTGAACGTTTGGAAATCGCAATGCTCATAAATCCATAATTTCATAAGTGACAAGAGTAGAATCAGGCCATTCAGCCCGTGAAGTCTACTCCGCCATTCAATCGTGGCTGACCTATCTCTCCCTCCAAACCCCATTCTCCTGCCTTCTCCCCATAGCCCCACCACCCTGCTCCTGCTTCCTGCTCACTCACCAGTCTGGGTTCAGACACAGGGGTTGTCTGGCTGGGGCCACACATCTGCAGTGTGGCCGGGTGTGTGGCTTGAGCTGGGGCTGGGACCAGATCTCTAGGGGTTAGGAACATGTGTAGGTTTACTGCCAGAACTGGGCTCCAAAGTGCTTGTATGTTTCCTGCTCCCTTTATGGACATTGGCTTCACTTAGAAATTTATAACACATGTGGGCAGTACAGTGGTATAGCAGTAGAGTCACTGCCTTACAGCGCCGGAGACCCAGGTTCGATCCTGACTACGGGCGCCGTCGGTACGGAGTTTGTACGTTCTCCCTGTCACCTGCGTGGGTTTTCTCCGAGAGCTTCGGTTTCCTCCCACACTCCAAAGACGTGCAGGTATGTAGGTTAATTGGCTTGGTGTAAATGTAAAATTGTCCCCAGTGTGTGTAGGATAGTGTTAGTGTGCGGGGATCGCTGGTCGGCGCGGACCCGGTGGGCCGAAGGGCCTGTTTCCACGCTGTATCTCTAAACTAAACTAAACTGAACTACTGTGAAACATGTAAGAAGCGGGAAATCAACATGTGCACTTGGGCAATTATGGAGAAAAAAAATCCAACATTCCAGAAAATCTAGCGCCTCCATTGCCCCATGCTTGCCAGAATTATCGGAGTTGTATTGTGTAAGGATACGTGCATGTCGGTGTCTGGGACATACAGTACACATTAGGATCAATTAAATGAGCTGGAACTTATGCCTGCCAAAGGGTCTTGGGCCTTTTCTTCATCCACAGATGCTGACTAACCTGCTGACCAACCTGCTGTACACTCTGTGCTCTGACCACCTCCATGAAAACAACACAGAGCATTATTACCCAGATATAGTTTTATATGGCACAGACTTTTGAACCTTCAATATGGTCTGAATACCCCAACTTCCGCAAAGTCTGGCAAAAAGCAATGAGTGACTGACAGTATAACTTTGGTGGAGTGGGGGATAAGGTATACTCTTTGGGTGAGGTATCGAACGGAAGATGATTTACATTGGAAGAAATAATCAGCACTCTCAACACTCCCTACACCCAGTGAGTGTTTCTCAAGCTTTGCCAGATGTGAGCCTGTGGAAGCTGAAGGCTTGTACAGAATCCATCCTGTTCATCGTTGCCGCTCCATGGAGAGATAATACACTTGTGTACAACTGGCTAGATTCACTCAGAAACAACAGCTAGAAACAGAGCTCAAAGGGAGACTGCTGAATATCTTCAGAAGCAGACACCCCCGCCAGTGAAATCATGCCTTCAAAAGATTACCACGGGGTGAAAGATGGTGGAAATAAAGAATGGCTTGTAGTTAATGAGAAATAGTAATGTTACCCATTCTGCTTTATGTAAAATTTAGGAAGATTTTGTTTGAAATGTGTGTTCACCAACAGGGTAGTTAAAATTCATCAGCCTAGTGTCGTTGCAAGGCTCCCTCGTTGTGCTGGGCTGATGGTGGTATCCTGCTGGAGGAGGCTGGGGGAAAAGCAAATACCAAGCTATAAACACAATGAAATATGCAGGAAGGAACTGTAGATGCCAGTTTACATCAAAGATAGACGCAAAATGTTGGAGTAACTCAGCAGGACAGGCAGCATCACTGGAGAGATTCACTGTCCCCCTGGAGAGAAGGAATGCGTAACGTTTCTGGGTCGAGACCCTTCTTCAGACTGAGAGTCAGGGGAGTCAGGGGAGACGGAAACTAGAGATATGGAAAGGCCAGGTGTGAAAATGGCAGATCAAAGCAGTCCGTGATCAAGGAAATGTAGAATGGTTCATTGTTGGACGAGGGGAAGATGACAACGAAGCATACAAACACTACAATTAATCAGGGGGACAGTGAAACTTGTCAGAGAGACTCAAGGATGGGGGAGGGACGGAGAGAGAGGGAAAGCCAGGGTTACCTGAAATTAGAGAAATCAAGAGTCGTACGGCTGGGTTGTAAGCTGCTCAAGCGAAATATGAGTTGCTGTTCCAATGAATCTGAACACCCTCTGCCATAAATCTGTGCTCTTTTAACAACTGCACCTTCTCCTTAAATCATGACTGTCACAACCAAAATTCAAACCCCACCCCCTTTCTAAATCGCTCTCTTCTCCTTTAAGCTGCTCCTTAAAAAATACTTTTTTCATGCTGTTTGTTACACATCTAAATATCTCCCTCTTTGGCCTTATCAATATGTTTATTTAAATGCCTTATGTTGCGTGATGTTTAAGATGCTTCACAACTGCAAGTTGTTGCCATAGCGAGACTCCGATTTTACAAGCATTCAGATACTTAAAACAGATTGCCGATGAAACTAGATTAAAGATTTTTAACGTTTAAGCTACAAATGTTTCAGTTGGCAATCCTTTTAACGTGGTTGGCAAAATCCCAACCAAGAGATATTTCTGCAGATGGTAACTGACAATGTTGTAAGTTTCTGTAATATCATCTTGAGTAACATTTGTGACATTCATTCAGAAAGGTCAAATCCACAATGTGGACGAGATCTGAGGTATTCAAACAAAGTCTACAGGATAAGATTATGGTATTTCTCTCGTGAATGAGTAGTGAAAATTGGGATTTAAAATAATGAGCATGTGCACAGTTTAGGTTGTAGCCCTGGGCAGCCTATGTGGGAGAGAGTCTAAACATCTGAGTGCTAGTCTATAACTGCCAGCCACCCACAACCGACCATTATAAACAGTTGTGACTGTGTTACGACTCCCAAAGGCACAATCCAGGACACTCTGCAGCACATTCCAAGATCACAACCACAACCAAGGGTTCACCAAGTGATGCTGAACTATGCAGCCAATATGTGCTGATTAACCTGTGCATCAACTTAGACATGTACTCGGCTTGTACTCGCTGGAATTTAGAAGATTGAGGGGGGATCTTATAGAAACTTCTTAAGGGGTTGGACAGGCTAGATGCAGGAAGATTGTTCCCGATGTTGGGGAAGTCCAGAACAAGGGGTCACAGTTTAAGGATAAGGGGGGTCTTTTAGGACCGAGATGAGAAAGTTTTTTTTCACACAGAGAGTGGTGAATCTGTGGAATTCTCTGCCACAGAGGGTAGTTGAGGCCACTTCATTGGCTATATTTAAGAGGGAGTTAGATGTGGCCCTTGTGGCTAAAGGGATCAGGGGGTATGGAGAGAAGGCAGGTACGGGATACTGAGTTGGATGATCAGCCATGATCATATTGAATGGCGGTGCAGGCTCGAAGGGCCGAATGGCCTACTCCTGCACCTATTTTCTATGTTTCTATATTTCTATGACATATAGATGGTGAGGCTGACAGAGGTAGGGAGAGGGGGAGTGAGAGACATTCAGTAAGTTGGAGGAAGGTACTGCAGATGCTGGTTTAAACCGAAGATAGACACAAAATACTGGAGTAACTCAGCAGGACAGGCAGCGTCTCTGGATAGGATGTAGCTGTGTACAGATACATGCATATACATAGGTAGATACATGCATATACATAGAAACATAGAAAATAGGTGCAGGGAGTCCATTCAGCCCATCGAGCCAGCACCGCCATTCATTGTGATCATGGCTGATCATCCACAGTACCACTGTACTAAACTTTGGCAGTGGTGATTTTCTTTCTGCAATTTTTGTTAATGTACGTAAGAAAAATGTTTTGTAACTTGTAAAGTAGGCAAGCAGATGTAAGGAGCTTTATGGGATTAGTCGTGTGCCCAGCCCAAACCTCAGAGCAATGATTGCAGTTGTACCAGTATAATTTCCAAATAGCTTCACTCAGTAATGTCACTAAGTGCCAAGTGGTATAAAGTCAGAGGCAGTTGTATGCTGGGCTCTGATGTATAATATATGGACAGAAGCTGTCAAATCCACCTGACAAGGGACATCCAGGATAATAGGATGCCACATTTTGTTTGTGCCTGGGTTAAAGATCAATGCCTGCCCAGTTCCTAATTCCATTGATAACGGCTCTTTCTTGCTGGCTACTGTTACGAATGAACACTCAGTGTTGAGACCTACTATATCACATGCGCATCAGTCACTGGAAGGAAGCATGCAGGTACAGCAGGCAGTGAGGAAAGCCAATGGAATGTTGGCCTTCATAACAAGAGGAGTTGAGTATAGGAGCAAAGAGGTCCTTCTGCAGTTGTACAGGGCCCTAGTGAGACCACACCTGGAGTACTGTGTGCAGTTTTGGTCTCCAAATTTGAGGAAGGATATTCTTGCTATTGAGGGCGTGCAGCGTAGGTTTAGTAGGTTAATTCCCAGAATGGCGGGACTGTCATATGTTGAAAGACTGGAGCGACTAGGCTTGTATACACTGGAATTTAGAAGGATGAGAGGAGATCTTATCGAAATGTATAAGATTATTAAGGGGTTGGACACATTAGAGGCAGAAAACATGTTCCCAATGTTGGGGGAGTCCAGAACCAGGGGCCATAGTTTAAGAATAAGGGGTAGGCCATTTAGAACGGAGATGAGGAAAAACTTTTTCAGTCAGAGAGTTATGAATCTGTGGAATTCGCTGCCTCAGAAGGCAGTGGAGGCCAATTCTCTGAATGCATTCAAGAGAGAGCTAGATAGAACTCTTAAGGATAGTGGAGTCAGGGGGTATGGGGAGAAGGCAGGAACGGGGTACTGATTGAGAATGATCAGCCATGATCACATTGAATGGCGGTGCTGGCTCGAAGGGCCGAATGGCCTCCTCCTGCACCTATTGTCTATTGTCTATTGTCACAAGGGCAGGACTCAAAGGAAAATGCCACCCTTGATTTGGAAGTCACAATCTTGATTTGAAAATATATCACCTACCCATTACCATCACTTCAACAAAGTCTTGGGGTGGCACAGTGGTATAACTGGGAGAACCTCTGCGTCACAGCTCCAGTGATCCGGGATCACTCCACACCTTTGGTGCTCTGTCTGTGGGTCTTCACATTTCCTTTGTGTCCGTGTGGCTTTCCTGCAGGTGCTCTGGCCTCCTCCCACATTGTGAACATTGGCAGGTCGGTAGGTTGATTGGGCATTGCAAGTTGAGCTAATGGTAGGTGTGGGAAGGAACCTGGGAAGGATGGGATGGAGTGAGTGAGGGATGACCACAATGGGATTTGTGAACATGATGCTTTATGTCCAACTTACACTCAGTGGGCTGAAACATTCGTATTCATACTACGTGACTCCATGACTATGATTTCATAACCCTGAATTGGTTTGACCATAGTAGAGTAAATCATAAATTTACCGTGTGGAGGCCAATTCTCTGAATGCATTCAAGAGAGAGCTAGATAGAGCTCTTAAGGATAGCAGAGTCAGGGGGTATGGGGAGAAGGCAGGAACGGGGTACTGATTGAGAATGATCAGCCATGATCACATTGAGTGGTGGTGCTGGCTCGAAGGGCCGAATGGCCTACTCCTGCACCTATTGTCTATTGTCTTTTGTTCCTGAGACGAATCACTTCTCCACTGGGATGAGGTGGGATGAGCAGTTTGTGAGGTCAGAACAGTACATGCATTATCACAGCCATTGCTGCCATTGATTAACCAAAGGCATAGTTGAGCTGGACAAATGCTCCATCCCAGAATCAAAGTGGAACATTTACATTAACAGCGAAAGCAACGACGAGGACTTGCATTCATGGAGTACCTTTAGCATTGTAAAACACCTGGAAGCAGTTCAGTGGAGAACAAAAGTTGATATGGAGCCAAAAATTATTTGACTTCAGGGTGAATTTAGTTTAGAGATACAGTGATACAGCCCGGAAACAGGCCCTTCGCCCTACCGAGTCCTCACCGACCAGCGACATTAACACAAGCTTACACATACAAGGCACAATTTACACCTACACCAAGTAAACAAACCCAAGCCAATTAACATACAAACTTGCACGCCTTTGGAGAGTGGGAGGAGACTGAAGATCTCGGAGAAATGTTCTTAGGCTTAGTCCATGGAGCACAAAGTGGGTAGAAAGGCAGAGGAAGGGAGTTCTGGAGTTTGGGCTGTAGAAGTCTCAGCCACCAAACAAATAGGTGGGTAGGGTAACATAGGGTTAGGGCATTTAAAACCAGGATTCAGCAAGAGGTCGGAAATGGAAGTGGGCCTTTACCAGTGATAGCAAAACTCAAGCAAGTGGATCTTTTGCTCACTGTACAATCTCATAATCCATCTAGTTTTACATTTATCCAGCTCCCTGCTGTTTTCTTGGCTGGGAGCTTGTACATGTCTATCTGTTTGCACCTCATTATTTGTTCAATCTCTACAGAAAGGGTTGTGTTGTCCATTTGTGCACCCAGACAGTCTGAAGAAGGGTCTCGACCCGAAAAAAAAGATCAGCCTGAAGAAGGGTCTCGACCCGAAACGTCGCCCATTCCTTCTCTCCTGAGATGCTGCCTGACCTGCTGAGTTACTCCAGCATTTTGTGAATAAATACCTTCGATTTGTACCAGCATCTGCAGTTATTTTCTTACACAGAGACAGCTCTGTTGATCAGAACAAAATCTTCTATGGTTCAAGGTCAAAGGGGTCAGATGATTGTATGGTTGTCCATAGGTGACCTTTGTAATCAACTGAAGAAACAAAAACAATCTGGAATACCGCCCCCCCCCAAATGTTTGTGGTGTATTGACAAAAAGCAAACAGGTTTCTCTTTAAATAATGGTACAAGTGGTTGTCTCAGGTATTGGCTCAGGAATGGTTTCAGGATGGGCTAAGGATGTAGTGCAGGAAAAGTAGTCTGGTCCCCAGGCATCATTTGTTCTACAGGCTTATTTGGTGCCTGCCTACTTTCAACTTGTGCATTTATCTCTTAAAAGACATCTAATAGTGAAAGTCGAATGACATTGTAGTGTAGAAAAATAACTGCAGATGCTGGTACAAATCGAAGGTATCACAAAAAGCTGGAGTAACTCAGCGGGTCAGACAAAAATCAAGACAAACTTCAATTTCTTCAATCAATGAAGACAGATCGTACTTCAGTCTAAAGAAGGGTCTCGACCCGAAACGTCACCCATTCCTTCTCTCCTGAGATGCTGCCTGACCTGCTGAGTTACTCCAGCATTTTGTGAAATAAATACCTTCGATTTGTACCTGCAGTTATTTGCTTACAAGACAGGTCATTCGAGTGACAAGATACTTGCTGGAAGAATGCAGTGCAAGGAAGCACGTACAAATGCTGAAGCAAAGAGAAAGGAAAAAGCTCACCAAGAGATGGCTGATTTAGCTTCAACTAGTTCACAGAGATTCAGTAGCAGTGAAGACAGTGGCAGTGAAAATAACATGGCTGGTATTGGTGATTTAGATTTAGATTTTAGATTTAGAGATACAGCGCGGAAACAGGCCCTTCGGCCCACCGAGTCCGCGCCGCCCAGCGATCCCCGCACATTAACACTATCCTACACACACTAGGGACAATTTTTACATTTACCCAGTCAATTAACCTACATACCTGCACGTCTTTGGAGTGTGGGAGGAAACCGGAGATCTCGGAGAAAACCCACGCAGGTCACGGGGAGAACGTACAAACTCCGTACAGACGGCGCCCGTAGTCAGGATCGAACCTGAGTCTCCGGCGTTGCATTCGCTGTAAGGCAGCAATTCTACCGCTGCGACACGATAGTGTACAATGTGCATCTGTATCTTCATCTAGTATCCCCAGGAGTCATCATCACACCTATACTGGAACAACTGCCTTCATTCCACACAATATATTGAAATCACCAACACTAGTGTCATTGGCAACTGGGATGAAAATAAAACATAAGGCAGCTATTCTTTAATTATGTCAATATTTATCAAATAGCTGCCTCATGCTTAATTTTGTGGATATGAGCAGTGAAATGATTCAACGTAACCTTAAATAGGGCAAATATGCAGAATGATTATACAGGAGCTATTATTTTTCAGAGTAACTCATTGCATAAATATAGCTGCCTTTTGCAAAAAATGATAAACTTGCGATACAATTTTGATTGGCTCCTAGACAATAATTCTTTCAACCAAATTTTGTATGAGTGGTCCACTTAGGAAGTGGAACAAACTGCGGGCAGGTAGAAGTTTAATGCAAACATTTTTTTAAATGATGGGGCTCCAGAATCACCCTAATGCATATATCTCTGACATGTCCACCACCTTCAAAGTGATCCCACCATCTCATCATCCCATCCCTTTCTACCTTCCGCAGAGACCGCTCCCTTCACAACTCCTGGGTTCACTCATCTCTTCCCATGCAAACCAACTCCTCCCAAGGTACTTTCCCCTGCAACTGCAAGAGACCTACCCCTGTCTCCATACTTCCACCCTCACATCCAACCCAGCAGTCCAGGTAAGGCTGAGCTTAACGTACACTGGTGGTACAGCGGTAGAGTTGCTGCCTTACAGCACTTGCAGCGCCGGAGACCCAGGTTCGATCCCGACTATGGGAGGTGTCTGTACGGAGTTTGTACGTTCTCCCAATAACCTGCGTGGGTTTTCTCCGATATCTTCGGTTTCATCCCACATTCCAAAGACATAAAGGTTAATTGGCTTGGTAAATGTACAAATTGTCCCTAGTGTGTGTAGGATAATGTTAATGTGCAGACCTGGTGGGTCAAAGGGCCTGTTTCCGCGCTGTATCTCAAAACTAAACTAAATTAAACCTCTTCTAACCTTATCTACAGCACTCTATGTTCCCGATTCTCGAGACCAAGGATAGACACAGCGACTGTTTTGGTTGCTGACTATTTTAACTCCCCTTCCCATTCCCATACTGACCTTTCTGTCCTAGACCTCCTCCACTGCCAGAGTGAGGCCACGCGCAAACTGGAGGAAGTGCACCTCATATTCTGCTTGGAGCTTGCAACCTAAAGGTACTAACAATGAATTCTCCAATTTCAGAATTGGAAATTCTTAAAGTTTTCCCCCCACCCCTTCCCCCCCTCCCCTCCTCTCACTGGCCACCTGATCCGACACGCATTTCTCCCCTTCTGTCCATCTTTATTCAATCCTCTGGCTTCACAACTCACACCTCTTCTATAATATCCCATACCTTGGACAAACACTCAAACGTATAAATTATGCATAACTTGCACGTAGATACTACAAGACAGTAAAAAGGTGAAAAAGACAGCACAAAACAAGATACTAGTGCAAAAACACACCCTTAGAAAACAAATCCACGTTAGTGCCAGAGATAGACCATAGTATACAATTGTTGAGGTAGGGTTAGGTCACGTGAGTTTGTTCAAGAACCTGATAGTTGTTGTAAAGTGGCCATTCCTAAGCCTGGTGATATGTGACTTCAGGCTGCTGTACCTTCTTCCAGACCTTACAAGCTAGTAGAGGGGATGGCCTACATGGTATCTTTAATGATAGTTGCTAACATTTTGAGGCAGCATCTCATCTGGATGCTTTTGACGATGGGTGAAGCTGTGTTGGGTCCACCACTTTCTACAGCCTCATATTCCAATGCATTGCAGTTGGCTTACCATGCTAGAATGAAGCCAGCCAGGATACTTTCTCTGCCCAGTGGGGGTAACACTCGTGTGGAGTGTTAATTAATCTAAGTGTGAGCAGCATTGTTTAGTTTAGTTTAGAGATAGAGCGCGGAAACAGGCTCTCCGTGACGACCAGCGAACACTATCCACACACCAACACTATCCTACACACACAAGGGACAATTATTACATTTACCAAGCCAAATAACCTACATACCTGTACGTCTTTGGAGTGTGGGCGGAAACGGAAGATCTCGGAGAAAACCCACGCAGGTCACGGGGAGAGCGTGCAAACTCCCTACAGACAGCACCCGTAGTCGGGATTGAACCCGGGTCTCTGGTGCTGCGTTTCTCTCTAAGGCAGCATCTCTACCGCTGAGCCACTGTGTTGCCGATTAATCATTCATCATTCTACAAGCCCCCAGACAACCTGGTGTGAGATTACCTCCATAAACTACAGAAATGGAATGAGCTAGTGATATAACCAATTCAATGACCATTGATGTCAATAAATGTTGATAGTTATCAATATTACAAAGGGACAATTAAATCATTCAGAAACTTTACTCTTCAAAGTTTGCATCTAATGATGTCCACCTTAATGTGTGAAGCTTACCCGATAGATTTTGTGCTGGCTCTCCACATCCATACACTTTTGGAGGAACTAGCTATTTTCAGGGTTTAGTTTAGTTTAGAGATACAGTGCGGAAAAGCCCTTCGGCCCACCAAGTCCGCACCGGCCAGTGATCCCCGCACATTAACACTATTCTACTCACACTAGCGAGAATTTACATTTATACCAAGCCAATTACCCTACAAACCTATACTACTTTGGAGTGTGGGAGGAAACCGAAGATCTCGAAGAAAACCAATGCATGGGGAGAACGTACAAACTCCGTACAGACAACACCCGTAGTCAGGATCGAACCCAGGTCTCTGGAGCTGTAAGGCAGCAACTCTACCGCTGCGCCACCAGTTTTTGTAGTAAGATTGTGGCAAGCATCCATCATATCACTGCATATAGGCGCTCAGGATAGATGCAGTATAAATTGGAAGAATCCCGCTGGTATTTCCATTTCGTTTAGAATTGGATGCTGTAACCTACTCCATAACTTGACTATATAGTAGATTTTTAGTTTAGTTTAGATACAGCGCGGAAACAGGCACTTACGGCCCACCGGGTCCTCACCGACCAGTGATCCCCGCACATTAACACTAAGCTATACCCACTAGGGACAACTTTTACATTTACCAAGCCAATTAATCTACAAACCTGCACGTCTTTGGAGTGTGGGAGGAAACCGAATATCTCGGAGAAAACCCACGCAGGTCACGGGGAGAACGTACAGACGGCGCCCGTAGTCGGGATCGAACCCGGGTCCCCGGCGCTGCATTCGCTGTAAGGCAGCAACTCTACCGCTGCGCCACCGTGCCGCCCTGATAGAGGCAAGCTTTCCAAATTGGTACGTTAGGGCCAGAGTTTTGCACTTTAATGGTTGAGACTGGGAATTTGAGCAGGGAAGGTCAACAGTTTTAATGTAATGGAAGTGGCATGGCTACATACGGGCATCTGTGCCCTGGTTCCCACATGTAATCCCATTGTGTGAAGCTCTGCTCCACGAGCAATAACTCATTGAATACTCATTGGTTTCAAAGGAGCAAAAGCCAGGTGTTAATGACAGCTTGTAACCTAATAGCGTGGAGACATTCATTCAGACTGGATGATCATTCTTCTTATTGCAAGCCGCCTCAAACAAGAGATTGCCAATTACCGAGAAGTTGAATGCGACTTCGATAACAAAGACTTGCGCATTTATAAAGCTTGAGTCTGAAGGAACCTCAGGTGCTGGTTTAAACCGAAGATAGACACATAATGCTGGAGTAACACAGCGGGACAGGCAGCACCTTGGGGGAGAGAAGGAATGGGTGACGTTCCGGGTCGAGACCCTTCTTCGTAACGCACTGGAATTTAGAAGGATGAGAGGGGATCTTATCGAAACATATAAGATTATTAAGGGGTTGGACACGTTAGAGGCAGGAAACATGTTCCCAATGTTGGGGGAGTCCAGAACAAGGGGCCACAGTTTAAGAATAAGGGGTAGGCCATTTAGAACGGAGATGAGGAAAAACCTTTTCAGTCAGAGAGTTATAAATCTGTGGAATTCTCTGCCTCAGAAGGCAGTGGAGGCCAATTATCTGAATGCATTCAAGAGAGAGCTAGATAGAGCTCTTAAGGATAGCGGAGTCAGGGGTATGGGGAGAAGGCAGGAACGGGGTACTGATTGAGAATGATCAGCCATGATCACATTGAATGGTGGTGCTGGCTCAAAGGGCCGAATGGCCTACTCCTGTACCTATTGTCTATTGTCTATTGTCTATTGTCTATTCAGTCTGAAGAACGAGCTTTATAAATGGAAGATAGACACAGTATGTCTGAAGAAGGGTCTCGACCCGAAACTTCACCATTCCTTCACTCCAGAGATGCTGCCTGTCCCGCTGAGTTACTCCAGCATTTAGTGTCTATCTTCCGTTTATAAAACGCATTCCTTGGACATTCTAGAATTGGACACGGATTGAACACGGATCTCAAGTGAACACAGAAGAGTCGATGGATAACACGGATGGCAAGAGCAAAGAAAGAACTAGTGATGTTTGGAAAGAAATGGAATGACAAGGTTTTCTGGGCCATTTAACCAAACACCACCACAATCTCTGCACTTCAACAGATTTCTTTATGCATTTTGACAAAAAGCTACTTATTAATGTTATTACAGAAAAAGAAACATAAACTCTCAGAGAAAATAGCAGATAGGTGGGGGTGGGTGAAGGATGGGGGTGGAGGGGGGGTGGGGGGGTGGGTGATGGATGGGGGGTGGAGGGGGGGTGGGGGTGGGTGATGGATGGGGGGGTGGAGGTGGAGGGAGGGTGGGGGGTGGAGGTGGGTGATGGATGGGGGGGTGGGGGTGGAGGGAGGGTGGGGGGTGGAGGTGGGTGATGGATGGGGGGTGGGGGTGGAGGGAGGGTGGGGGGTGGAGGTGGGTGATGGATGGGGGGGTGCGAGTGGAGGGAGGGTGGGGGGTGGAGGTGGGTGATGGATGGGGGGGGTGGGTGTGGAGTGGGCTTGGAGGGGGGGGTGGAATGAGAGAATCCTGTTTGCAAGCAGAGTGCTGTGGAGTTGGCACAGGCAACTAACTGACAAACAGCACAATCTGGCAGGCTTTTAAGAAAATACAGCACATCACATCAGTGTCAAAGCTTCACGTCTTTGCCAGCAAGGAAACTCTTACAGTGTTTGTTTATCCAAACACTGCCGTTGCCATTGCATCGAACTGAGGTTAATTATTCACAATTGGGTGTCACATTTGCAGTAAGGCAGATTACATCAGGAGTTGACAGCTCAGGTGCTGCACGCACCATTCTCCCATGGTCTTGGGTGAGTGTGGGACTCCGATTGTGCAAGGGCTTCTTTTAAAAGTGGAACCTCCAGAGGCTGGCCTGACTTCTCATGTTAGAAGCACATCCTTCCGAAAATACAAACCTGACCCAGGCACATAGCTAATCCAAGCATGATGTTCCATCATACCATGTGCAGGAAGGAACTGCAGATGAAATGTACAGGATGTGCTGGTTTAAACAGAAGATGGACACAAAAAGCTGGAGTAACTCAGCGGGGCAGGCAGCATCTCTGGGGAGAAGGAATGGGTGACGTTTCGGGTCGAGACCCTTCACCGAGACGTCACCCGTTCCTTCTCTCCAGAGGTGCTGCCCGTCCTGCGGAGTTACTCCAGCTTTTTGTGGCCTCCGTCATCCAACATCCACCCTGCCGCGGGCAGGGGACCCCGCGCGGCAGACTCCACGGATCCCGCCCAGAAGGCCCGGCTTGCCCACTTGGAGTGGACGGAGTCAGACAGAGTGCCGGTGAGCTGACCGGCTGTGGGAGGGAGTGCACAGCCTCCATGGTTGGGGGCCCTGCAACAGCCTGGGGCTCGGCTGGACCGGGCACTACGTCAAGAGGCCGAGCACGTGGACCGCACGCGGCCTACAGCTGTGCAGCAGTGGTGGAAGACACCATGGCTACGTTTGACCAGGCCAACCCTGCAATGCTGCCAGGACAACGGACCTTCATAGAAACATAGAAACATAGAAAATAGGTGCAGGAGTAGGCCATTCGGCCCTTCGAGCCTGCACCGCCATTCAATATGATCATGGCTGATCATCCAGCTCAGTATCCCGTACCTGCATTCTCTCCATACCCCCTGATCCCTTTAGCCACAGGGGCCACATCTAACTCCCTCTTAAATATGGTCAGATTCATGGTCAGATCGAGATCCATGCACTTGCACCAACTGGGACTTGAAAATGCTGCCAAACTGGCGACTCTGCATATTGTCTCAGTGTACTACTGCTATATACATTATAACTATCTGAGATGCTTATCTAAGATGTATCTAAGTGCTTATGCATAGTGACACTTGTACTGATCTGTATACAAAAATGAATTTCACTGTACCTCGGTACATTTGACATATAAAGTACCATACCATAACAATCTGAAGAAGGGTCTCGACCCGAAACGTCACCCATTCCTTCTCTCCTGAGATGCTGCCTGACCTGCTGAGTTACTCCAGCATTTTGTGAATAAATACCATAACATTTACTCTCTTACACAGACTCCCTGAATCAGCTCCAAAATGTTCAACAGAGAGTCAGGCGAGAGGGAATCTAGAGATATGGAAAGGTAAGATGTGAAAACACAGATCAAAGCAGATGGTGATAAGGAAATGTGGAATGGTTCAATGTTCGCAGAGGGGAAGGTGGCAAGGAGGCGTACAATCAGTAAGATGTAATCAGGAGGAGAGTGAAACTAGTCAGAGAACAATAAGCAATTCTGATTTAGCTCCAGCGCCTCGGTGTTGGCTACGAATCATATTCTATTTGTACTATTATGGTCTGGTTACTTAGCATTACTGATCATTTATTGGATTATTGATTATTGTATATGTATTGGTTACATTAAGGATTGGTTACATTAAGGATGAGAGGGGATCTTATCGAAACATACAGGATTATTAAGGGGTTGGACACGTTAGAGGCAGGAAACATGTTCCCAATGTTGGGGGAGTCCAGAACAAGGGGCCACAGTTTAAGAATAAGGGGTGGGCCATTTAGAACGGAGATGAGGAAAAACCTTTTCAGTCAGAGAGTTGTAAATCTGTGGAATTCACTGCCTCAGAAGGCAGTGGAGGCCAAGTCTCTGAATGCATTGAAGAGAGAACTAGATAGAGCTCTTAAGGATAGCGGAGTCAGGGGGTATGGGGAGAAGGCAGGAACGGGGTACTGATTGAGAATGATCAGCCATGATCACATTGAATGGTGGTGCTGGCTCGAAGGGCCGAATGGCCTACTCCTGCACCTATGGTCTATTGTCTATTAATCTGCCCACAAAGCTGCAGCAAGTAAGAATTTAATTGTTCCATTCCCGGGGCATGCGACATGCAGCAAAAAGCTAGAGTAACTCAGCGGGTCAGACAGCATCTGTGGAGAGAAGGAATAGGTGAGATTGCGAGTCGAGACCCTTCTTCTGAGTCTGAGGTCTCGACCCGAAACGTCACCTATCCCTTTTCTCCAGAGATGCTGTCTGACCCGCTGAGTTACTCCAGCTTTTTGTGTCTATCTTTGGTTTGAACCAGCATCTGCAGTAATTAAGCACTATTGACTATTGGTGTAGGGGGCAACTGTTTTCCATCACAAATATCAGGAAACTAACTAAAGAATTGATCAAATGACGAGGCAACTCAACTCAAAATGGGTATTTCTTAATCTTTAGCCCAGCTGAAAATGTAGATAATGGAAGGATGCAAATCCAGACAACCTCATGTCCAGGCCTTGAGTAGATATCAGACTGCCTCAGCTGCTTGAGTCAGCAGAATCACCATCATTCTCAGAGTGGCGTGGTTGAGAAGGAAGAACCACTATTTGCAGCAGTGAGACTAATCAGCGGAGAAAATAAATGTGAAGGTAGACACAAAAAGCTGGAGTAACTTGAAGTTAGAGAAATCAATATTTCATAATGCTGGGTCGTAAGCTGCCAAAGCGAAATATTAGGTGCTGCCCCTCCAATTTGTTTTGGGCCTCACTCTGACAGTGGAGAAGGCTGCCTGTCCCATAGAGCTACTCCAACATTTTGTGTCTATCTTCAGTATAAACCACCATCTGCAGTTCCTTCCTACACAACTGATAATGTATAGTCTTTCCACTGAATGTACAGCACACAACAAAAAAGCTTTTCACAGTACCTTGGTAATAGACAATAGACAATAGGTGCAGGAGGAGGCCATTCGGCCCTTCGAGCCAGCACCACCATTCAATGTGATCATGGCAGATCATTCTCAATCAGTACCCCGTTCCTGCATTCTCCCCATGCCCTCTGACTCCGTTATCCTAAAGAGCTCTATCTAGCTCTCTCTTGAATGCATTCAAAGAATTGGCCTCCACTGCCTTCTGAGGCAGAGAATTCCACAGATTCACAACTCTCTGACTGAAAAACTTTTTCCTCATCTCAGTTCTAAATGGCCTACCCCTTATTCTTAAACTGTGGCCCCTTGTTCTGGACTCCCCCAACATTGGGAACATGTTTCCTGCCTCTAACGTGTCCAACCCCGTAATAATCTTCTACGTTTCGATAAGATCTTAATAATCGTATACGTTTCGATAAGATTATTAACGTGACAATAAATTAAACTAAACTAAACTAATCTAGATTAAATCTAAAATAAGAAACTCAAGAGTCAAGAAAGTTTAATTGTCATAGGTACCGACGACGGAACAATGAAATTCAGATCTCCCGGTTGCCAAACACATGAATTCTCTTGTGGGAAAGAAAACTGCAGATGCTGGTTTAAATCAAAGGTAGGCACAAAATGCTGGAGTAACTCAGCGGGTCAGGCAGCATCTCGGGAGAGAAGGAATGGGTGACGTTTCGGGTTAAGATCTTTCTTCAGACTAATCTTTCCCATTCCCACACTGACATTTCTGTCTAAGGCCTCCTCCATTGTCAAAGAGAGGCTAAACGCAAATTGGAGGAACAGCATCCCATATTTCACTGGGGCAGCTTACAAGCCAGTGATGTGAATATTGATTTCACAACTTCACAAGTTATTGGAGTAGAATTAGGCCATTCGGCCCATCGAGTCCACTCCGCCATTCAATCATGGTTGATCTCTGCCTCCTAATCCCATTTTCCTGCCTTCTCCCCATAATCCTTGACACCCGTTCTAATCAAGAATTTGTTTATCTCTGCCTTAGAAATATCCACTGACTTGGCCTCCACAGCCCTCTGTGGCAACGAGTTCCACAGGTTAACTACCCTCTGACTAAAGAGGTTCCTCCTCACCTCCTTTCTAATAGTGTGCCCTTTAATCCTGAGGCGATGACCTCTGGTCCTAGACTCTCCCACCAGTGGAAACATCCTTTCCACATCCACTCTATCTGTGCCTTTCATTATTCTGTAAGTTTCTGTAAGTTTCTCCTCAACCTTCTAAGCTCCAGCGAGGACAGGCCCAGGGCTGTCAAACGCTCATCATATGTGAATACACTCATTCGTAGGATCATTCTTGTAAACCTCCTCTGGGCCCTCTCCAAAGCCAGCACATCCTTCCTCAGATATGGGGCACAAATTTGCTCAGTACTCCAAATGTGGCCTGACCTCAGCATTACATCTCTGTTTTTGTATTCCAGTCCTCTTGATATAAATGTGACCGTTGAATTTGCTTTCCTTACTCCCGATTCGACTTGCAAATTAACTTCTTGAGATTTCTCTAACTTCAGTAACCACTGCATTCCCTCTCTCTCCATCCCTCCATCCCTCCCCCACCCAAGTCGTACCAGTTTCAAAGTCATCTTGAAGAGTTTCATTGTCTGTGGGTTATACTCGCAGGAATTTAGAAGACTGAGGGGGGATCTTATTGAAACATATAAAATTCTTAAGGGGTTGGAGAGGCTAGATGCGGGAAGATTGTTCCCGATGTTGGGGAAGTCCAGAACCAGGGGTCACAGCTTAAGGATAAGGGGGAAGTCTTTTAGGACCGAGATGAGAAGACATTTCTGTTGTGATATTGCCTGGGACTACTTTGTGTATCCCAAGGACTACTTTGTTTGCATGTGCAGGAATGCGTATATAAGAGGTTGGTGTGATTAGGCAGTCACTCTGGATCCAGATGACCACGGAATAAACAGCCTGGAGTTGAGCTCCAGCATTGTAACCTTTTATACACGTGTACTTGTGGTCCGTCCAGAGTCACTAAAGGTACAACAGGTACCGGACCACGAAGTACAACATGGTGGCAGCGGTTTGGTGATTTGCCTAGAAAGGTAAAGAGAAACCCAAGCGGAAAAGGTTCACAAGTCATTAAAAAAAAAAATTAAAAAATTAAAAAAATTTTTTTTTTAAGTTTTTGGTGAAAATTATACTACGAAAATAATTAAACTAGTGCCCTAGGGGAAAGAAACAGAAATAAAGAGTAGTTTCCAGCTCGTACGGGACGCTGGATTGCCTCTCGACAGGGCCAACCGTGTATGTGTACTTACCTGATCTGCAGTCAGCGCTGAGCTGCCGACGGGACGTTGCAAGCTGCTGAGGGAGGTGTGTGAAGGCCCACACCGATGACGACACCGTCACCGACAGGGACCGGTGAGACCCGACATCGCGGGGGAGTGCAGCGTCCGGTGAGACCTGGCATCGCGGGGGAGTTCGGCGACCGGAGGGACCGACCACCCACGGAGGCGCGACGACCGGTAAGGTCGAGGCACTGCATCCTTCCCCAGGCGTGGCGACCGGTGAGTCGGGAAGGCCTTGGGCCCGAGGCAGCGGCAGCACGCGTCGACTGAGCAGCAGCCGAGGCCCGATTGCACCGCGGTTACAGCAGCTGGGAGCTGCATTGTTGTGAGCCCATCATTGCGAGCCCATCGTTGCGGGCCCATCGTTGCGGGCCCATCGTTGGGAGCCCATCGTTGCGAGCCCATCGTTGCGAGCCCATCGTTGCGAGCCCATCGTTGCGAGCCCATCGTTGCGAGCCCATCGTTGCGAGCCCATCGTTGCGAGCCCATTGTTGCGAGCCCATCGTTGGAGCCCATCGTTGCGAGCCCATCGTTGCGAGCCCATCGTTGGAGCCCATCGTTGCGAGCCCATCGTTGCGGGCCCATCGTTGCGAGGCAGATCATCGCTGTGGAGCAGCGACCTTCACCCATCTAGAGCCTACGCTACGCTGATCTACACGGCCAGTCTGCTTCTTGAAGGGAAGATTTGGACATTGTTTTGTGTGCTTATCTGTGTGTAATACTGCAAGATTACTGTTTGCATTTGATACTATGGTATATGTATGTTTATTTCTGTAAATGCATATAGTGCTATAGATTTGCTGATAGCAAGGGTTGGGGTCCTGTGATACGGTTGTTTTTGGTTTTGTTTATAATTGTTCAAGTTACCGTGTTTCCGCCATATAGTGCAAATAATATGTCTCGGTTACCTGAAATGAACTGGCAAGTGCTGGACATCCCCACTGAGTTCTCCCTGTTCAAGGAAAGGTTGCAACTGTGCCTGGAAGACTTAGAGTTGCATGGGAATCTAAGCAGGCCACGAAGATAAAAATCGCTTTGGGAGTGGAAGGACTTCGTCGTTTGAATGCGTCAGGTCTGAGTGTAGAGGATCGGAGCAAACCGGAGTGCATATGGGCATTTTTTGAGGACCAGCTGAGGACGAAGGTAAATTTCAGGGTCCACAGGTTGGAGTTGATGCGGTATCGCCAGAAGCCGGGGGAGTTGCTTGTCTCAGTTTGTGACCCGGTGTCGCGAAAAAAGTCTCCAGTGTGACTTCACTGAGCAGGAGCTCACTGACAGAGTCATGGAGTTGGTAATCACGTCCACGCCCCATGAAGGTCTACAGCGAGAGCTTCTACAGAAGCCTGCAGGTCACACCATTCCAGAGGTGCTTACGTTAGGCAGGCAGTATGAGGCCATTGCAGCGGGCAGACAGTGCATTGCAAATTTAGAGCCCGGGTCTAGCCATATTGATGCTGTCAAGACATGAGGGTCGACGAAACAGAAGTCGCAGGATGAGAGACAAAACCCTTGTGGCTACTGTGATTTGTTTCATAAGCCCAGGCAATGCCCGGCGTATCGCGACACATGCAAGAAGTGTGGCAAGAAAGGGCATTGGGCAAAATGCTGTAGGAATAAAGTGGATCCTGTGCGCCCATCTAAATGGTCCAGGGGCAAATACAAGCGAGTTGACGAGGTGCAGCAGCAGTCCCATGACGGTGATGCATCGTGCTGTGACAGTCAAGAGGAAGGATCGGATATGTATTTCCATAATATCACCATTTCAGGTATGGACAGGATGCCTCCAATGGGTGATGAGGCATTTGCGGTGTTGAACATCAAATGCCCGTCAATGAAGGGGCAACATCGACTGAAGGTGAAGATAGACACCGGGGCTGGAGGAAATACTCTTCCCCTTCGGATCATACGAGACATGTATCCCAATGACAAATACAAGCAGCACCTACGACCATGCAAAGTCCGTCTGACAGCATATAATGGGACGGAAATCATGTGTGTTGGAACTATATCCGTTTCGTGCCGATACCAAGGGTCGATGTGGTGTCCTCAGGAATTTTTCGTGGTAGACGTGGCAAGATCCGCTGTCATAGGCCTCCCAGGTATTAAGCAACTTCAGGTTGTCACGATACATGCTATGGGAACAGAGGAGCACCCATCAGATGCTCGGAAGGAGCAAGACAGTTTCAACTCGGTGGGGGACCTAATGAAGAGGTGGCCTAATCAGTTTGATCGGATTGGCAACTTCAAGGGGCCAGCCACCCTTCATCTCCAGGAGGAGGCCACACCACACATTGATGCGCCAAGGAAATGTAGTATCCATCTCAAAGACAAGTTGTGGGCTGAGTTGGACAAGATGGAAGATGATGGAGTCATCCGAAAGGTGACTCACCATACGGACTGGTGCAGTTCAATAACCACCTCCGTTAAGAAGGATGGGTCAATCAGGGTATGCCTAGACCCGAAGCGTTTGAATGCAAGTCTCAAACGTTGCCCGCACAAGATCCAGACACTTGAGGAGATCAATCCAGCTTTTGCCAATGGGAAATTGTTCTCCAAACTCGATGCTAAAGTGGGTTATTGGTCTGTCCGACTTGATGAGGCTAGCCAGGAACTTACCACGTTCTGCACGCCTTTTGGCAGGTATTGCTACAGGAGGTTGCCTTTCGGTTTGTCAGTGTGTCAGGAAATATTCCAGCAGCGTATGGACACGATCATAGAACAGGTTCCTGGATGCGTCTGCATTGCGGATGATATTGTCATAGTGGAATCCACAGCGCAAGAACATGATTATAATCTACAGAAGCTGTTAGAGGCAGCGTCCCGGGAAGGACTAGCTTTCAACAGTGCTAAGTGCGTAGTGAAGACTAACTCCATCAACTTCTTCGGGACAATGTATTCAGACACAGGCATTCGGCCAGATCTTGGTAAGGTGCAGGACATTCATAAGATGCCAACACCACAAGATAAGGAAGATTTACAACGGTTCCTGGGGATGATGAATTTTTTATCGCCCTACATCCCAAAGTATGCTGACCTGGTCGCCATTTTGAGGGATTTGCTGAAGAAAGATGTCCCATTCTTGTGGCAAGAAGACCACCAAACGGCGTTCTGTAACCTGAAGAGCTGCATACAGGAGGAATCTGTCCTCCAGTACTATCGCCCTGATGCTCCTGTCACCCTTGAGGTAGATGCGTCAATGAAAGGAGTGGGAGCATGCCTTTCGCAGGAAGGACGGCCTGTTGCGTACGCTTCGAAGGCACTGTCTTCATGCCAGTCCAACTACTCCAATATTGAACGCGAGACCCTTGCATTGGTTTTTGGCATCACAAGGTTTCATACGTACCTATTTGGGTGGGATTTTAAGGTGCTGACTGATCACAAGCCTCTTGTCACTATCTGTGGCAAACTACTCACGAGTGCCCCACCCCGACTGCAGCGGTTGCTCATCAAGGTGCAAGGATACAACTTCACCATAGAGCACAGACCTGGGGCTGAGATGATCATTGCTGACACTCTCAGCAGGCTGCCCAATCCGGAGAAGACAGAGAGCATAGATCTCGATGTACATGTAGAGAGCATCTTCTTCGACAACATCGAGGACACGCTAGGTGTCGACTTGATACACTTCGGCAAACTCAAAAGGGTGGAGCTGCAGACAGAAACTTGTCGTGACCCTATACTGCATAGGGTTATGCAGTATGTCCATTCCGGATGGCCGGCGACCCTACAGGAGATACCTACCGACCTGCGGCCCTACTGGTCTTTTCGAGATGAGTTGGGCATGTCAAATGGGGTCATTTTCAAAGGACGGCAAGTAGTCATTCCTGAGTCGATGAGACAGGATGTATTGCAGCAACTTCAATGGGCCAAGGCATTGAGAAGACGAGACTTCTAGCGAGACAAATGGTCTATTGGCCCAACATGAACCAACACATTGATGACCTTGTCCGAAGGTGTAGTCCGTGCCAGATGCACATGCCAGAGCAAATGAGGGAAACACTCATGCCACATGAGATACCAGTCACACCTTGGACCAAAATAGCAATGGACATGTTTGAAATTGACAACGTTCAATATCTTGTCATGGTGGATTACCAATCCAAGTTTCCGGTGGTGAACCGACTAACTAGCACCACGAGTGCCATGGTTGCTAATATGGTGACTGCAATGTTTGGTCTGCTAGGAGCACCGATGGAGATCATCTCCGACAATGGTCCACAATTTGTGGGTGAAGCTTTCCAGTCCATGTGCAAGCAATGGGGAATCACCCATACAACGTCGTCGCCTAGGTACCCTCAGTCGAATGGGCTGGCTGAGCGCATGGTACGAACGGTGAAGTCTGTTGTCAAGAAGTCCTTAGCAACGAGACAGAGTGTAGCAGCAGCTTTACTCAACTTGCGCACTACACCGATTGATTCCAAGTTACCGTCACCGGCGGAGATGATGTTTGGAAGACAGATTCGGACGCCTCTCCCCACGAACCTTGACATGAACAAGGCATACGAAGGGCAGAGGACCTTTGAGCGACTTGAGGAGCGTAAGCAGAATATGAAGGCACAGTTTGACAGTTCGGTCAAGAGACATGACTTGTTGCCATTGCACGCTGGACAGAAGGTCCGGGTTCTGGATAAAGCGAATCCGGTCTGGGTTCCAGCAGAAGTGAGATCGGTCTGCGACGAACCCCAGTCAAGGTCTTACATTATTGAGACGCCGAATGGAAATCAGTTCAGGAGGAATCGAGTGCAGTTGAGAGATCTTCCACTGGAGAAGCCAGGGGTTGGTCCCCATTGTGTCCCCCCAGACAGCGATAGGGTTGAGACCCAATGTGAAGCGGAGGAACGACCGGCCCGTAATGATGATGGGGATTATGTGACACACTCGGGACGTGCCAGTAAGAAACCTGCACGTTACTGTTGATATTTGTTAATGTTTTATGGTGTTTCAAAAAAAACGTTTGTGTTTAGAGTTTGTTGTTACATATATATATATATATATATATATATTTCTTTTATAAGACAAGGGGGATGTTGTGATATTGCCTGGGACTACTTTGTGTATCCCAAGGACTACTTTGTTTGCATGTGCAGGAATGCGTATATAAGAGGTTGGTGTGATTGGGTGGTCACTCTGGATCCAGATGACCACGGAATAAACAGCCTGGAGTTGAGCTCCAGCATTGTAACCTTTTATACACGTGTACTTGTGGTCCGTCCAGAGTCACTAAAGGTACAACAGGTACCGGACCACGAAGTACAACAATTTCTTCACTCAGAGAGTGGTGAGTCTGTGGAATTCTCTGCCACAGAAGGTAGTTGAGGCCAGTTCATTGGCTATATTTAAGAGGGAGTTAGATGTGGCCCTTGTGGCTAAAGGGATCAGGGGGTATGGAGAGAAGGCAGGTACAGGTTACTGAGCTGGATGATCAGCCATGATCATATTGAATGGCGGTGCAGGCTCGAAGGGCTGAATGGCCTACTCCTGCACCTATTTTCTATGTTTCTATGTTTCTATGTTTCTACTCATTTTCACCTAGCCCACAACTAACAATGGCCGGTTCCCTTTACCTTCTTTACTTTTTTTGCCTATCTTTCATTCATTTGTTCTATATCACTGTCTATATCTCTCGCTTCCCTTTCCCCTGACTCTCAGTCTGACGAAGGGTCTCGACCCGAAACGTCACCTATTCCGTTTCTCCATAGACTCGCTGTTACTCCAGCTTTTTGTGCCTATCTTTGGTTTAAACGAGCATCCCTATACACAATTCTTATCTGCATTAGCTTACCCTGAGCATAAACGCAATACAGAGAAATAAATAAAATAATAAAAAAGATCAATAAAAACTCAGCTATTTTGTGAACGTTTTTTGCCCAGAGATATCTGTGCCAGAATCCAATGGTGTAGTGAGTGTTGAAGCTGATGCTTTGATCCCAGTGATGTGTTTGTTAGCTGGTGCATTGATTCACCTCTATCCAGGACAGAGGTGAATCAATGCACTGGCTGACACAAGTGTATCCATCAATATGATGAGTGAACAAAGCTGTAAAGACCTCCACTGTCCTCCTACTCTAACACAGCAGGGAAGGGTCATGATATTTTCTTGCAACAGCACTAAACCTTTGACAATTCTAGGAATGTCTTCATTGTAAATGACGTTCAAATCCATGAGTGTCAGCGAAACATTTTTTACCTGATCTCAGGTGACTTGTGAAATTCTTCTCAGCTCTGTCACGGCATCAGCTCTTGATTTTCTAGCGGTCGCATATGATCACACATCACGTCTGGTGGGCCTGCACTGCCCAGCAGCTGCGGCTTGCCTGCAGTCCGTTTGTCGTTTGTCGTGTGTGTTTTTTGTTGTTTTTTTGTTTAATTGTAGTGTTTAGATGTGATGTAGTGTTTTTTGTGGTTGTGTGTTATGTGGGGGGGGGGTGTGGGGGGAAGGTAAAATTGTCTCTTCAGAACGGAGACGTGACCTTTGTTTCTGGGTGGTGTCTCCGTTCCCGCTGCGGCCTACCGTCGGCCATGCACCTGGAGCTGGCGGCCTCCAGCTGGGACCACCTGGGCTCTGGTTCACAGAGCCCGCGGACCGGACTCACCATCTGCGGCGCTGGCTGCCTTCGGAGGCTGTGGTGGCGCCGCGGGAGCGGCTGCGACTCGTCTCCGGAGGCTACTTCGGCGCGGGCCGCGTGGACGTCGGAAGCTCGCAGGTCCCTGGGTGGGGGCCGACATCGGGAGCTCCGGCAGCGGCAGCGTCTTCGCCCGCCCCGAATAGCAGGGCTTGGTTCGGCCCGCCGCGGACCTTTCACCGTCCGGCACGGCCTGGAATAGGCCGCAGGATTTTCTCTGCCCGGCGGGGGCTTCAATGTCGGGAGCCCCGACCGCCCCGACGTGGCAACTTCAACAGCCTGACCGCGGGAGAACACGGCAGGGGAAGAGAAAAGACATTCTGGCCTTCCATCACAGTGAGGAGGTGACTGGAGGAGACTCACTGTGATGGATGTTTCTTTTTGTTTGGTGTTGGTTTATGATTGTATGTGCTATTGCATATTTTTATTGTTTATTTTTATTGCTTGTTTTTATTGGTCTTATTGTTGGACTGTGGGTAATCTTTCATTTCACTGCACTGCACATTTATGTGTATGTGACAAATAAATTGACTATTGACTATTGACTATTGACGAAGCCACCAGCAACCACTGCATGCTTGCTGGTGTCTTGCTATGTTGTGGCATTTCCATTTTAAGAGCACAGTGTGTATTTCTTCACAAAAGACATTGTGTATTATTCTAGCATGCCCAAGATCTGCAGTGTGGCGATAATTAAAGCAATCATTGCCTAAAATTATACTATGAACTAAATCCATATAATTGCTCACAAATATAAGGACTAAACGTTTGGAGGTTACGGAGGCGAGGAGGTAAAGGAATATAAGACATTGTAAATTGACTCAAGCCACATTGTTTAAACATTGGCCTAAGTTGACAATATTTCTTGCTCTTTCTCCAAATAGTGCTGCCGCCTGATGTCTCTGGAGTGGTTCTTTATCCCATAGAGCAGGGATACTGCTGCCAGCTGAGCTGGGAATGGCATAGAACTGGGCATGATCAATCACGTCTGACCTCTCCCCATAGCCCACATCAAATATGTTAAAAAAGGATTTTTAAATTATTTCTCCCAAGCGGTCGGTGGGTGGTGCGAATTCGGTGGGCCGAAGGGCCTGTGTCCGCACTGTACCTCTAAACTAAACCAAAAAACTAAATCACCGGTTCCTAATGCGAGCGCTGTTATTCATCACTTCAAAGCTCCGCTCTCTCCTGGTATCTGCACGTGTGTAACGCTCGCTCGTTGTTAAAGGCGAAGGGATAGAAATCAGGAACGCTGAGTGATTTATTCCTGTGCTGTGCCCACAGGGCTGGTGTATCCTGTTGTGGCAGTCGTGACTGAGATCAGCTGACGCAGCATGGAGCCCGAGTTGTGACTGGTGAGATTTGTGGCTGTGTAGTTTTTCATTGGAGCTGTGGGAAGGATGTAGTTTTGCTGAAGCTGCATGTAAGTCAGATGTAAATGCCTCAGAATAATGTATGTTTCACCTCTACCTGTTTCATTAGACAGTTAAACAGAAATAGCCACAGGGCAAATATTGAGAGGCAGAATTCCACCATAGGTTCTAATCTCTGATTTAAAACATTTAATTTGCTTTTTAAAAAAAATCTTAACATGAAAATAATTTTCATACCTTTCCCCTTTAGGGCCCTGAATCTATCTGTGTAATTTTTTTGTAATTTCAGGAAATTTACAGTTGTGATGAGCTAAAGATTCACACGGGAGAACGAGAAACCATAATGAGATTGGGAATCAACACAAACTCGGCAAAGGTTGTTAAAACAAAACCCTCACCCTAAAGCATTAATGTATTGAATCCGCAAGTCTTGGAATGCTCTGTCTGAATGTGGAAGGATGGAGATATAACAGTCACTTCCAACGTTTCATATTTCATATTTTCATATTTCAGATACAGTGCGGAAACAGGCCTTTTCGGCCCACCAAGTCCGCGCCGCCCAGCGATCCCCGCACATTAACACTATCCTACACACACTAGGGACAATTTTTACATTTACCCAGTCAATTAACCTACATACCTGTACGTCTTTGGAGTGTGGGAGGAAACCGAAGATCTCGGAGAAAACCCATGCAGGTCACGGGGAGAACGTACAAACTCCTTACAGTACAGCACCCGTAGTCAGGATCGAACCTGAGTCTCCGGCGCTGCATTCGCTGTAAAGCAGCAACTCTACCGCTGCGCTACCGTGGATAACGCTAACGTTGGATAAGGACTTCAAAGAAAACTGCACTGTTTCGCGCACAGAACAAGGGAATGGGACTAATTGGCTGCTGCATCAGAGCAGAGGTGCGATGGGCTGAATGGCCTCATTTTCTGAAAAGTATTGTCTCAGCTAGAACCAGGTTGACCACCGGCCAACCCCAAAGGTTTTCATTGCACCCCAGCGGTATGAATATTGACATCTCTAACCTGAAGTAACCCTTGCGTTCCCTCTCTCTCCATCCCTCCCCCATCCTAGATCTCCGACCAGTCTGACTGTCCTCCTGATTCAATTTTACCTTTGCAAGCCTCATTGTCACCTTCCCCAGCTAACAATGATCTATTCCACATTTTCCTGGGACCTTTGTCCCCTTGGATGTCTCATTTCACACCTTCCCCTGACTCTCAGACTAAAGAAGGGTCTCGACCCAAAACATCACCTGTTCCTTCTATCCAGAGATGCTGCCTGTCCCGCTGAGTTACTCCAGCACTTTGTATCTACCTTTGGTGTAGACCAGCATCTGCAGTTCCTTCCTACACACTAGATTAATGCAGGCACTCTCATTT